>NW_027423206.1:0-144310 GCF_048934315.1 Petromyzon marinus
CCCCACCTCAACGCGCCACCCACTCACGCCGAACCAACTACCGACGCCCCCTCCACGGCAAACTAACACGGAACACCATCACCTGAGAACACCTCCCCACCCCCCCCCACCCTCTCCCCCCACCCTCTCCCCCCACCCCTCCCCCTCCCCTCTCCCCCCACCCGCTCCCCCCACCCTCTCCCCCCCACCCTCTCCCCCCACCCTCCCCCCCCACCCTCTCCCCCCACACTTCCCCCCCACCCTCTCCCCCCACCCTCTCCCCCCCACCCTCTCCCCCCACCCTCTCCCCCCACCCTCTCCCCCCACCCTCTCCCCCCCCCACCCTCTCCCCCCACCCTCTCCCCCCACCCTCTCCCCCCACCCCTCTCCCCCCACCCTCTCCCCCCCACCCTCTCCCCCCACCCTCTCCCCCCACCCTCTCCCCCACCCTCTCCCCCCACCCTCTCCCCCCACCCTCTCCCCCCACCCTCTCCCCCCACCCTCTCCCCCCACCCTCTCCCCCCCACCCTCTCCCCCCACCCTCTCCCCCCACCCTCTCCCCCCACCCTCTCCCCCCACCCCTCCCCCCCACCCTCTCCCCCCACCCTCTCCCCCACCCTCTCCCCCCACCCCTCCCCCCCACCCTCTCCCCCCACCCTCTCCCCCCACCCTCTCCCCCCCACCCTCTCCCCCCACCCTCTCCCCCCCACCCTCTCCCCCCACCCTCTCCCCCCACCCTCCCCCCCCCCCACCTCCTCTCCCCCACCCTCTCCCCCCACCCTCTCCCCCCACCCTCTCCCCCCACCCTCTCCCCCCCCCCTCTCCCCCCACCCTCTCCCCCCACCCTCTCCCCCACCCTCTCCCCCCACCCTCTCCCCCCACCCTCTCCCCCCACCCTCTCCCCCCACCCTCTCCCCCCACCCCCCCCCACCCCTCTCCCCCCACCCCACTCCCCCCCACCCTCTCCCCCCACCCCCCTCCCCTCCCCCCACCCTCTCCCCCCACCCTCTCCCCCCACCCTCTCCCCCCACCCTCTCCCCCCCCACCCTCTCCCCCCACCCTCCCCCACTCCCACCCTCTCCCCCCACCCTCTCCCCCCACCCTCCCCCCCCACCTCCCCCCACCCTCTCCCCCCACCCTCCCTCCCCCCACCCTCTCCCCCCACCCTCTCCCCCCACCCTCTCCCCCCACCCTCTCCCCCCACCCTCTCCCCCCACCCTCTCCCCCCACCCTCTCCCCCCACCCTCTCCCCCCACCCCCTCCCCCCCCTCCTCCCCCCACCCTCTCCCCCCACCCTCTCCCCCCACCCTCTCCCCCACCCTCTCCCCCCACCCTCTCCCCCCACCCTCTCCCCCCACCCTCTCCCCCCACCCTCTCCCCCCACCCCTCTCCCCCCACCCTCTCCCCCCACCCTCTCCCCCACCCTCCCCCCCACCCTCTCCCCCCCACCCTCTCCCCCCACCCTCTCCCCCCCACCCTCTCCCCCCACCCTCTCCCCCCACCCTCTCCCCCCACCCTTCCCCCCACCCTCTCCCCCACCCTCTCCCCCCACCCTCTCCCCCCACCCTCTCCCCCACCCTCTCCCCCCACCCTCTCCCCCCACCCTCTCCCCCCACCCTCTCCCCCCACCCTCTCCCCCCACCCTCTCCCCCCCACCCTCTCCCCCCACCCTCTCCCCCCACCCTCTCCCCCCACCCTCTCCCCCCACCCTCTCCCCCCACCCTCTCCCCCACCCTCTCCCCCACCCTCTCCCCCCACCCTCTCCCCCCACCCCTTTTTAAATGAAAGACCCAAAATATACTTTTTTTTCTTTCCCCTTCCCTCTCTCTTTACCCCCCTCTCTGCCCCCCCTCTCTCTCTACCCCCCTCTCTGCCTCTCCTCTCTCTCTACCCCCTCTCTTCCTACTCCATTTGCCTCTCTCTCTCGCTCTCTCTTTTTTCTTTATAACTACAACAAGTGCTGCATCGGCACGCTGCCCTTCCCACAGTCAAACGGCCTACGACGGGTAGCTTAGATCTGCATGCAGAGCTCTCCGTCATCTGCCACCGAGCACACGGCCTCCTCCAGCGCCCACTGCTCCTTGAAGGCCGGCACGGCGTGGGTCAGCCGCGTGTAGTGGAACTCCAGCCACACCCTGATCCGACCAGAGCGTGGAAGATGCCCAGGCTGCTGGCTGGACGTTGCCCCTCCAGGGCCACCTTCCTTGCCCTGTATATGGCGAGCTTGGCGTAGCCGAAGAGCACGTTGACCAGCCCCTGAAGATGTTGGGGTCTGTTGCCCTTCGGGTATCCAAAGAAGAGGACCGTCGGGGAGAAGTGGAGGCTGAACCTTAGGAGGATGTTTCTCAGGACCTTGAACAGCGAGTCCAGGCTCTTGCACTCCACATATTGGTGCGCCACCGTCTCCACTTTACCGCAGAACCGGCACTCCGGGGACGTGTCGGTGAAGCGCGCCAGGGAGACGTTGGTGGTGACGGTGCCGTGGGCGATGCTCCAGCTGAGGTCGCCGATGCGGTTGTACGTCGGTCTGCAGTAGAGTTGCCTCCAGCGAGGCCTCTCCGGAGAGACGCAGGGCAGGGCTTTCCTCCAGGCATGGTCCTTGTGGCTCCTCAGGGTGTCCTGTTGGTGGAACCGGACCATGTAGGAGTAGAGAACCTTCCTCTTTACATTTGCGAAGGCCACCTCCGGTAGGTCTTCTAGCCGGCACAGGTTGTGATCCGCCTTCGTTTGTCGGCATTGGCGATGCAGTGGCACGACTGAGAGCTCCGGTGGAGGGGGATCGAGAGGGGCCTCGTCATCCCCAACGCCGATGGGGGGCGTTCTCCCCGCTGCCACTGAGAAGGCCCCCTTGGCTTCGGCCAGGATCCGGGCAGCCACCCGGAGCGACTGCAGCCCTGTCTTTGTGGCCACGTCTGCTGGTCCGATCCACCGGCCCCGTGTTTCAGGCTCCACCAGATCTCCCATCCTGGTGAGCCGCGCGTTGGCGAGGCGCCTTTCCATGCCAGGGGTGGTGGTGGTGGATGGCAGCTTTGTCTGTGGGTTCCTGAGGATCGGTTCGAAGACCAGATCCTCAGCCGATCACGGTTGGTTCAGCCTCCTGACGGCGAGGGAGCTCCATGTCTGCAGGACGCTTCTGTAGAAGGGTGGCAGCTGTCCCAGTGGGAGGCCCTGCAGGTCCATGTAGAATAGTTGCTTGGAGCACTGCAGACCCCCCAGCTGTTTCAGGAGGAAGGAGGCCGTGACGCTCCAGGCCGGTGCAGGGGCGGCGTGCAGGAACTTTTGCGCTGCCTGCAGTCGGAAGGTGGCCAGCTGACTCCGCACGCACACCAGCCCGTGACCGCCCTCGTCCAGTGGCAGGGCCAGGACCCCAGCCGCGACCCGATGTCCTCCACCTGACCAGAAGAAGTCGAGGACTTGCTTCTGAAGTGCGTTGACAAGGCTCATGGGGGGGTGCAGGGAGAAGAGTCGGTGCCACAGTATGGACGTCACCAGCTGGTTCACCACCAACGTCTTTGTCCTGAAGGTGAGGAACTTGCACAGGCGACTCCAGGTGGCCAGCCGCTCCTTCACCTTCTCCTCCAGCTCGACCCAGTTCCTCTGCGGTGGTTCCTCCTCTGGTCCGAGGAACCCCCCCAGGTGATGCAGCGATGTTGTGCTCCAATTGATGGCTTTTGCCTTCTCGGGACACTCAGTCATGTCCCACGCTCCAACCAGCAGGCCGCTGCACTTTTGCCAGTTCATTTTTGATGACGAGGCTTTCGAAAAGACCTCCTGGCACTCATGCAGCAGGGCGACATCAGCCAGGGAGCGCAGGATGAGGAGGACGTCGTCGGCGTATGCCGTCAGGACCAACTTGATGCTTGGTTCCCTCAGCACCAGGCCGCTGAGTCTCCGCCTTATGAGATTCAGGAAAGGCTCTAATGCCAGGGCATAAAGTTGGCCCGACAATGGGCATCCCTGTCTCACTCCTCGCTCGAATTTGACCGGGGCAGTGAGGGCGCCATTGATCTTGATCATGCACTCCGCCTTGGTGTAGAGTAGGCGGATCGTTCGGACAAAGGCATCCGAAAACCCAAGGTCTTGAGGGTTCCTCCTCTTCCTCCCCCTCCTCCGTTCCGAACACAGATGGACTCGTCCGTCTGAACAAAGCTCGTCGCTCTCTGTGGTGTTAATCCCTCATACTAACATCATGCCAATCCCCCAGTTACATGCTAATTTACTGTTGATATCTAAATTCCTCTCCACCTCCTCCATTCTGAACATAGATGGACTCATCCGTCTTAATAAAGCTCGTCTCTCTCCGTGGTGCTAATCCCTCACACCAACATCATGCTCATCCCCCAGTTACATGCTAATTTCTATGTAAACTGCTTTGTCAAGGTGCTCTGTTCCTCCCACACAGCTTAAAAGACGCTGCCATGCTTGGCAGGGTTCACTCAAGCGCTGTCTTCCAGACAGTCCTGTTTCTTCACCTGAGGAAGGCTACTTGTGTTGTGGCCGAAACGTCGTGAGAATTTTATTCTGTTATTATTATTTTTATTATTTCATCTCCATTCTACGTGACTTTACCGAAAGAACCCAGAAGAACAATGAGCTATCATTATTGTGTTGTTGTTTGCAAAGTGCAGGGTCTTGAGAACTTTGTGGAAAAGTGTGGAATAAATGCAAAGTAACTCCCAAGAAGTGGTGGTGGTTGGACAAAAAGGACAATGGTGACGCCGATGGCTAAGGTCTCCTCCTGCGATGGCGAGATGTAAACTCCCTCGCATGGTATACAGGAGGTCGTGGGTTCGATCCCTATCCCGACCTTAACGCCTGTTATGTATTTGGAGTCCACGTGTTCTCTCTATCTTCCCTCTGCATTTAATCTGGCTGCTGATATACATTACCACGTGATGAGCCACTTCGTTGATCTATCATTTGTGGCCAGGTGGCTTCTGAAAAGAGCTTTATACCTGGTATTTTTTTTAAGGTGGCCATGGTGCTCACCGTGATCTACATGTTCCTCATGACGGGCACGCTGCTCGCTATGGTCGGCGACATTGTCAAGAACGGTATCCTCACACCCAGCAGCATCTTCTTCATCACTCTCGCGGGCATCCATCTCATCGCCGCGGCGCTGCACCCGCGCGAGTTCTTCTGCATCGTGCACGGATTCTTGTACCTCATCTGCATTCCCACGGGATACCTGCTGCTGCTCATCTACTCATTGGTCAACATGTACAACGTATCATGGGGCACGCGTGAGACCAAGGCGCCTACTGAGCCCTCCCCTAAGGAGGTGAGTTACTTTATGTGTTATCGTTATTGTCGTTGTTGTTTTTGTGTCGAACGTTATTTGGAGTTTCGCTCCATTCTCCTCTGTTGCTCCGTCCCGCACCTCCGATTAGCATGATTGGCGACGTGCATTGCAAAAAAAGTGTAACATATGCCCCCAACCCCCGCCAAGACGAAGGCAGCGATCCCCATATAGCTTTTAACCGACCGTTGGGGCAAGTGCTGTTAGCGAGTAGCACCTGTGAAGTCCGGAATGGCACATAAGAGGGTAGGTGGCCAGCACCATGCCCGGCCGCCTTTGTCTCCATTGTTGTCATGTTTACTACATCACATTTGGCTATTTTTGAGGCTTTTTGAGGGAAGGCCAAGGACTGGTCCAGATGTATGTCATGTTTACTACATCACATTTGGCTATTTTTGAGGCTTTTTGAGGGAAGGCCAAGGACTGGTCCAGATGTATGTATGTTGAACTTCTTTCACACCATGTGTAGCCAACTGTGCTAATTGGAGGTGCGAAGGAAGGAAAGTTTCTAAACACAAAGAGCAGTTTTTAAGAAATTAGTTTTCAATGTAATGATTTAAAAGTGCATAGCTCCAATTGCTTTCTCATATTGGAAGGAAGAGGGTTCCAGATGGACGCACAAGCGCACCCAAAAGCACGCGATGTGGTCACTGTCTTTGTTCAATGGTTAGCCAAAATCCACTGATGAGAGGATGACCGGAGCTTGCAAAATTATCGTTTATGTTTCTTGACAAGAACGGTGATGGTGGCTGTGCCACTCGTGTCCATTAATCCAACACGGTGGGTATCGAGGAGGAGTCATTCACTGACTTTCCAGGAGAATGTAGTATGACAATTATGGACTATTTGTTCCATCTGAATAGAACGCAATGTTTCCCCCTCGCATTTGTGGGTCTATTCCATGGTGTTCTGGTTTCCCGTTGGACAATAAAATCTTCATACATGGAGGACCGCAGAGCTTGGACAGTTATTGGTGCCAGTTCACTGAGCAGCTGAAACTGCCTTCCAGCTTGTGTGCGCTTCCCGCTGGTTTGATATCATTGAAGGACCCTGCCTTCAGCACAATGCCCATCCTCCTGTCCCAGCAGAAGAAGGAACGTAAGCATCGTTTGAATGGAACGAAATGCTGTATACTGCCACTCGAGTGGGACTGCTTCCAGTGGAGGATCAGCGTCCATCCGAAGAAATACTCGGCACTGAGTCAGGAGGATGACAGTTCAAGGTGCCACCACCTCACTGAGAGCCTGTAGCCATGCTTTTAACTTTGATCCTTACCTCTCGTGTATCGATAGTTCAACGTTTATGTCCCATATTATTGAGGGACTGTGTTATCTTGGTGTGGTTTGGGACTGTTGTTTTGCTGCCTTGCCCCAAGTTATGCATTTAGTATTGAAAAATTGGCAGTAACTGATGTACTCATGCAAGTTGCACTCATATACTTTATTTATTTTATTATCTTTCCTATACTTAGCACTGCTATCGTTTTATGTTCTAACTTTATAATCCCCTACACCTACTGGACATCTGTGAAAATAGGTTCATAGCTCATCGGACTCCTCCTGCAGTAGAAATACAGATTATGATTATTTATTGGCTGTGTCGGGTGGAGGAGGATTTACAACGTAACATTTTACTCAAGTCAATACTGAGTCTTGTCTCAACTTATTAACTGTGATTCTAGTTGTGCTTGTATCTTAGGCGCCGTGGTGGCTAGATGTTAACTACCTCCCCTGGTATGCAGGAGGTAGTGGCTTCGATCCCAAACCTGACGATGCCTGTTGCCTATATGGAGTCTGCGTCTATTCCTTTCTCTCCCCATGTTGGTGTGGATTTTACTCCGGGTTCCCTGATTTTTTCCCTCCTCATTTAGAATCATCATGTGATTAGAGTATTTGGCTGCTGTAATTTCCACGTGATAAGCCGCTCATTGAGTTATAATTTGTGATATTCAGGTCGATTCTACAAAAAAGCTTCCTAGCTCAGTGGGCCTTACATGGTAAAATAAAAATAATGGTTTAGTTTAACAGTTTATCATCATCCCTCCCAGCCGAGTGGAGTCGTGCACGGTGGAACTCGACAGAGAGATGAAGCTGCGTCCAATTGAGGCCAGACAACAGGACACTACGAGCACTCAGATGGAGCATCCAGAAGGAGCAGAGATCGAGGCGAGAGGAGAGGACATCGCGAACACTCATATGGAGCACCCAGAAGGAGCAGAGACGAGACCAGAGGACATCGTGAGCACTCAGACAGATCATCCAGAAGGAGTAGAGAGTGAGGAGAGACGACAGGGCATCGCAAGCACTCAGACGGAGCATCCTGAAGGAGCAGCGATCGAGTCGAGAGGAGAGAACATCGCAAACAGTCAGATGGAGTATCCAGAAGGAGCAGAGACGAGACCAGAGGACATCGCGAGCACTCAGACAGATCATCCAGTAGGAGTAGAGAGCGAGGAGAAACGACAGGGCATCGCGAGCACTGGGACAGAGCATCCTGAAGGAGCAGAGATCGAGTCGAGAGAAGAGGACATCGCAAACACTCAGATGGAGCATTCAGAAGGAGCAGAGGCGAGACTAGAAGACATCGCGAGCACTCAGACAGAGCATCCAGAAGAAGTAGAGAGCAAAAGTCGACCTCCAGAGCAATCAGACACAGACCTCGCCCTCCATACCAAAGGTAATATTTTCATCAAACAAAGACAAAGTCTTCTTGGTTCTTTCGTTAAAGTCACATAGAATGGAAATAAAATAATAAAAATAAAATTCTCACGACGTTTTGGCCACAACACAAGTAGGCTTCTTCAGGTGGAGGAACAGAACTCTCAGGACGACAGCGCTTCAATGAACGCTGCTAAGATTCGCAACGTCTTTTAAGCTAGGTGGGAGAAGTAAAGCGCCTTGACAAAGGAGTTTACATATCAAACAGGATAATTGAGCATTGAAATAGCGGTGTTAAAGTGTTGGATCAGCAGGGTGTTAAAGTCAGAAATTCGCATGTAACTGGGAGATTAGCATGATGTTATTGTGAGAGATTAGCATGTGACTGGTCACGGAAATAGCTATGTTAAAATCAAAGTTTACATATCAACAGGGCCATTTAGTATATGGACACTAAAGGACTGCAACTATCCAACTATCATACAATAAACCGATGTGAAAAAAACTAAGTATAAACTACATCAATATAATAAATGTACTCAATATATTCTTCAATAAGTTGAGCTATTAACATAAAGTAACTGGGTATACACTACACTATATAATGAATACCATATAGTAAACTAATAAAAAACTTAAATATAAACTACATCAATGTTATCAATAAACTCTATATACTCTCCAAACAGCTGAGCTACTAACAATAAGTCGTTATACATTACAATGCCATATGGCGAAAAAATGGGTGGTGGTATTTTCTTTTCAACGTTAGCACCACGGAAAGCGACGAGCTTTGTTCAGACAAACGAGTCCATCTATGCTCGGAACGAAGGAGGGGGGAGAAACAGCCACGATGCGCTGCTCTGTTCTGTGTTGCGTTACAACTATGTTATAAACTAGACTACAATACATTGCAATGTTATACCTTCCAATCTAAACTACATTGTATAATATCGTATACAGCCCAATGTAAGCTCTAACATTATGCATTATATTGATATGTCCCCAACTAAACTTTTTCTACATTACACGACTATACACCGTAATATACACTGCCATAGACAAACCCACCATTAAATTATACAATGCGTTACTATACACTACCCTATACTTTAGACTGTAAAATAGACTTGTAATATTACACTATGTATTATTCTACCAACCCTACTGTATACCACACTACTGTATATTCACTATACAATTACGATACCATATATTGCCTTATGAATTATGTTAAACATTACAATGTTAAACTATTTATTATACAACATGCTATACCTTTGACCGTTGTGTGAACAGTATTTAGAGACATTGTCAGGGAATGGACTGCAGTCTGAAAGTCACCGTATAATACAATCAATTAAGAACCGAAATGGTTTATAACGTCTTTCCAATGGTTACTAAGCCAGAATCCATCTTCTCGGTTGAAATTGCCTCTGTGTTTGTATATGCGGATGGCCTCATGAACGAATGTCTCATGGTAGCCGGATGGCTTGCAGAGAACCTCCGTGTCATGTGAGCCCACTAAATTATAACAGTGATCTGCCACCGCTGAGGTGTTCGTCCTACCGTGTTTCAAGTCTGCTTTATGTTCACGGATGCGGTCCGAGATATGTCGTTTGGTTTCTCCAATGTAGCTGCTACCACAGAGGCAACTTAGTTTGTAGACGCCCGGGTACTGTATGTCTGGAACCACATCTTTTACAGACGGAACCAGATCACGCATTTTATGTACTGTGTTGAATCGGACCTGGATCTTGTGTTTATTCAGGATTTTGGAGATCTTTTTTGTGACCCCCGCAATGTAGGGTAAGGTGATGGTTTTGAATGGCTCCTCAAGAGAATCCTTCTTCATGGCTGGAGTGATGGTTTTGCGGATTGTGTAGTCGGAGTAACCATTAGCCTTGAGAGCTTGGTGTACGTGCTAGAGTTCAATGGCAATGTGTTCCTGGTCGGAAATGCATTGGGCTCTATGGTATAGAGTCTTGATGAGGGAGTTCTTCTGGGACGGATGGTGGTGGGAATCTGGTTTTAAGTAAACATCCATATGCGTAGCTTTCCTGTAGACACAGTGGCTCATTGAACCATCAGGTCTCCTTTTAATTAGGACATCCAAATAGGGTAGCTTGCCATCTTTTTCGACTTCCATGGTAAATCTGATGGCTGGGTGTATGGAATTGATGTTAGAGCTTACATTTGGCTGTGTATACGATATTATACAATGTAGTTTAGATTGGAAGGTATAACATTGCAATGTATAGTAGTCTAGTTTATAAAATAGTTGTAACGCAACACAGGACAGAGCAGCGCATCGTGGATGTTTCTCTCCCCTCCTCCGTTCCAAGCATAGATGGACTCGTCCGTCTGAACAAAGCTCGTCGCTTTCCGTGGTGCTAACGTTGAAAAGAAAAAACCGCCACCCATTTTTTCGCCATATGGCATTGTAATGTATAACGACTTATTGTTAGTAGCTCAGCTGATTGGAGAGTATATAGAGTTTATTGATAACATTGATGTAGTTTATACTTAGTTTTTTCACATCGGTGTATTGTATGATAGTTGGGTAGTTGCAGTCGTTTAGCGTCCATATACTAAATGCCTCTGTTGATATATAAACTTCGACTTTAACATAGCTATTTCCGTGACCAGTCACATGCTAATCCCTCACATTAACATCATGCTAATCTCCCAGTTACAAGCTAATTTCTGACTTTAACATCCTGCTGATCCAACACTTTAACACCGCTATTTCAATGCTAAATTATCCTGTTTGATATGTAAACACCTTTGTCAAGGCGCTTTACTTCTCCCACCTAGCTTAAAAGACGCTGCGAATCTTTGCAGCGTTCATTGAAGCGCTGTCGTCGCGACAGTTCTGTTCCTTCACCTGAAAAAGGCTACTTGAGTTGTGGCCGAAACGTCGTGAGAATTTTATTTTATTATGTTTTATTTGTATTATTTTATTTCCATTCTACGTGACTTTACCGAAAGAACCAAGAAGATGAATCCCTGCAGTCACGAAAGCTTTAAATCGAAAATTAAATGCGAAGTCATTGCTTGTCAGTTAAACAAGACCGAGCATCTGAAATCACGCGATGCGGTGACCATCTTTGTTTGATGAATGGATGAACGAAGTGTGGGTGATGGTTAATGCTCCTAGACGAGATTAGCAAGCTATTGTGATTCATTTGTGGCAAGCACTCTGGTGTTGGACCAGAAGACGCCAAAAGGCGTACAACTCAAAAACAGCGCACTATCAGAGTATTGAGGGCTCGGGGTGAGCATTTAACACCAGTGGAGACTAGGCTCTAAGAAAAGCCGTCTCGGGTGTGGACCAATCAAATTCAAGGACAGTGCATATTATTATCAGAGTTGTATCTTTTGTTTGCATTTTGATTGCTTGTGTTGTGGTTATTACAAACACGATGCCTTGAATAAAGGTGTCAGTTTTTGTGCCAGTTAAAAGGGTAAAACCTATTACTATTACAATATTAATATTATTCATCGGAGTAAGTTGTTGTTATTTGGACAATCGCACAAAGTGAACCTTCTGTCCCGTGGATGGGAATGCATAGGAGGAAGACGAGTTTTGGAAGAGCATGATCAGTGACTACCTCAAGCCTCTGGAGGAAGATGACGATCACAGGAAACGCGTGAAGCAGGAACTCTTCGAGATAAGAAACAAGGTACTGGCAACGCGTCATCGCGAGTACCGGAGATGCTTCGATAACAGAAAAATTGCGTTCCAGCGACAACGCGTTGTGCAAACAGCAGGCGTTAAGCGAGTACTTACCGTACTTGGCATGTGGTAGAAGAAGATTTAAACGGCATTGAATTACCTATGCCTTATTATTCCTACGAATTAATTGTTAATTGTTCCAATAATCCGCTAATCCTGTAAAATACATGAACAATAAAACAATAACAACAGAAGTGACCATTTGGCGTCGAGAGTGGACAGTGGGGGAGAAAAATGAACGCACAAAGAGGGGATCCATAAACAGCCCGGGGTCATCCCCCCCGCCACTCGGCCAATGCAATGTAAATCAGGCCTGGTCTGTCTGTCCCAACGTGCAGGGCACTTTCGTCTACTTCATGATCAATGCACTGTGGCTGGTGGCGACCCTGGCACTGCAGTTCGTGGGAGCCGACCTCTACATCCAGATCCCGAGCACGAAGAACGAGGGGACGGTCATCGACGTGCTGCCCCTCGCCTTCATGTTCCTCATCACCTTCTCCAGCATGCTCATTGTCCAGTTCCTGGCCATGCTGTACCACAGGTGAGGAGGAGGGGAGGGGGTCGACCCATGCGTGGCCATAGGGGGTGTGTGTGCATGCCGACTCAGTGACCAACAACAGTAACGATTATCTGAAATGGTCCTGGACTTCCCCCCTTGTGCCGTACCGGCCTTCATAGGTGCCACTCGCTGACAGCACTTGCCCCAACAGTATCTTAAGGCTATCCAGGAGATCCATGTCTTTGCCTTTATGTGAGTGTGGGCAGTGTGCTTATGACCAGCTCCGGTTTCGCAGCCGAGGTCTCACTCCGAAACAGTCGGGCAGCATTATCTTTTCATCGGCTGTGTAACACTGGGTGGAAACTACTTGGTTTGTCATTCCATGCGAAGCTCCGGATTTTCTTTGACCACATTGATATCTTCCCTTCTTTATTCTTTCGAGAAGGATGTTGAGGTGTCTAAAGTAACATCTTCACCGGTTAGAAACATTCAGGTCACCCTGCCTACAATGCATCCTGGGTTTAACCAGACTGGATTGTGTCAGGAGCTCACAGATTCTTAAAAGATCTAGACACACTCCCATTGGTGAGCTCCTCTCACAAGCGTGGCTGTGTTGGCTGGGTCATGTAGCCCCCATGCCCAGCCACTGCATGGCAAAGCAACTATTATTTGGCAGGATAGATCAGACTAAAGGGCACGGCATGGGCTAGGGAAAAAAAGGAATGATATGGTACAAGAGGATATATAGAGATGAGTGGACTTGCCAATAACTGGTACCAGCGGTCTCAAGATTGGCCACTCCTGAGGAGATGCTACTTGGCAGTTGGAGGCAGTCGCCCACCAGCAATAATGGAGGGCAGAGGAGCGATGCTCGCATCCATAAGCAGAGCACCGGGCAGCTAAACACAACAATTTGGCACAGTAGGGGTCACAGCTGGTGCATTGTCAGTCATCTCAGTCAGTCAACCATTGGCTCCTAGGTCTGTCCCGTTAACTCCTGACATTTTGCCACCGTGGCGCCCCGTGCCCCTCCCCCTTCCCCTCCGTGCCCCCCCCCTCTGCCCCCGTTCAGGTTGTTCACGCTGCTGCACGTGCTCTCCTACGTGGAGTCGTCGTCGTCGGGCCAGCAGTCAAAGAGGGGTGCTGTTGGTCGAGACAACAAAGCATTCGTCAACGATGGAGACGACGATGACGCTCAGCAGCGCCGTCTCAGAGAGATTGTCTTACAGATCCCTGGACCCCCTCCTCACACGCCGCACGTGGGTCCCCTCCCCGCACACAGCACATGGACCCCTTCCACTCACGGCGCACCTGGACCCCCTCCTCACAAGCCGCAAGTGGCCCCCCTCCATGCACGCTGCTCGTGGACCCCCTCCTCGCACGCTGCTCGTGGACCCCCTCCTCGCACGCTGCTCGTGGACCCCCTACTCGCACGCTGCACGTGAATCCCTTCCTCGCATCCTCGCACGCTGCACGTGGACCCCCTACTCGCATGTCATACGTGGACCCATGCACGTCGTGGTTTATCAATGACGGTGCGGTCAGTAAAGGTGCAGCCCTGCAAGATGCTTCCCTTGTTGGAAGAGGTGGGAGTTACCCACGCTTTACCCCACCACCGCATGCGACCTGCCGATCGACCAACTGTGCTGTATCCATTTACGCAGCTGGGTGGACAGAGGCAGCGAGATTTAAGAAGCTTGCAGCGTCGCTCCAAATGCCAGGCCTAAGGATCGACCTCTAGATCGCAAGTGTGGTGACGAGTTAATTGCAGCAGGGCAGCCTCTCATTACAATGGAATGCACTCAAAAGTCCTGCTGTACAACAACGGTGGACATCACTTGTGATATCATCGGCTAAAGTAAATGTAGGGGCTTTGAAGCTGCTCCTGGCCACGGACAGAGAAGTCGCTTCTATGTAGCAGTGGTCAGATGAAGGAAACGTCCTGTTGTTGTTTGTATGTTCAATTTATTTTGCACTGCACTTAGCCAACCATGCTATCGTGGATGTAAACATCACCCACACATAGACTGTCCCGTTAACCATAGAAGTTGATCAAATCACATTATTACGCCTGATTAATTTAGAGTTCGAGCGACCCACATGGGAAATCTTGTTTTGAGAAAGGTTTCTCTACCAAACACAGAAAACGATTCCCCATATCGCTTTAATAGACTTATGGAGCTGTTAGTGAGCACCTAATAACGGCAGGCACAGCACACAAGGTGGGTGGCCAGCACCAAGTCAAACTGCATTACCGCACCATTTTATAATTTGAGGCTGAGTCGACCTAGGGGAGGCCCAGAACCGGTTTAGATAATCACCACTATTGTTGGTGGCCATGAGTGGAAGTGAAACTAGCGTCCCAAGGCTCAAATACTTGTGCAGGGCTATGAACACGAGTTTTATTTCACGTTCACTGATGGTCAGATATATATGCCAACATATATTTATAGATATTTTATAATACTCTTTGGTTCTTTCGGTAAAGTCACGTAGGTATAAAATTAAATAAATCACGACGTTTCTATTGCAACACAAGCAATCATCATCAGGTGGGAAACCCAACAGCAAGAAGTTTTTTCTACTGAAGTGGGAGAGAGATGCCATGGTAAGAGGTTTCTAGGTAAGAACGGGGGGCAGGGCAAGGGGGGGGGAAGAGGGGGTGTGTGGGCTAGGGGGAGGGGATCGTTGCGTGGACGCTAGATTGATATGTATAATGTGGTTTATTTACAGAGATGTAGAGTTACATTGAGACTGTGTGGATAAATAAAACAAGACAGAGAAGAAGCAGTCATACATCCAGAGCACCACGTTCAGATAGTTTCCCCAAAATATTGTATTAGAGATGTGAATCCATAATTTTAATGCTAAGGCAATGTTTCGCTGCTATTTGCCGCTGAGAAGATGTTATCTCCCTCGATCGGTACACAGGAGGTCATGCTGGACCCTGGCGGTGCCTCTGTTATACTTTTGGAGTTGGCGTGTGCTCTCGCTGTGGTGGTCGGAGCTTGGGTTTTTATCCGGGTTCCTTGGTTCAGATGATTAGACTGCTGTTATAAATTCTCACGTGTGGTGATATCAGCTACTGCGATCATCAGCTATCATTACGTGTGACCAGCTCGCCTATGAACAAGAGCTAAGAGCACAGTTGAGTTTAACTGGTAAATAAAACTGTGAATTCCCTTGCACCTTCTGAGGACGGTAGTGTCTTGGTCAACAGGTCACTTACCAAACGCTTAACGATCGATCCAAACCTTTTAGGTCCACGCTTCGCTGGGCGCGTATAGTGGTTACGCACACGTAAAGCTCTGTGTTTTTCTGGTGGATGCGTTGTCGGGCTGGTCCCATGGTGTCTGAAACGTGGAACAGCACGAAGGCGTTGGTGGTGAGCGGTAAAACGTGCACTCCTCCCCCATCACCCCCAGATTAATGTAGGTTACACTCCTCTGCTTGACAATAAATCCCAAAGGTTATTTTTAGTTTATAACGTCGCGATTTATAGCTTTTGTTAAACTTGACAAGATTACGTTTTAGTCCATGGCAATGAGAATAGAGTTCGTTTGTAGGAGAACATATTTGCACGATGCTATTTAAGTAAATTAACATACAATGTGGTAACACGGCACGTACTGATTATATGCACTTTATTGCCTATTGTTTTTTACTTTGCACAAATATAGTTTACTGAACTTTTGCAAGCCGTTATCAGTCATGTATTCTCGACTGCTTGCATATAGATAGTGGCGCAGCCCTGCAATGAATCACCCCTCCAGGCGATTGAGACAGCCTGCCACCTACAGATTGCGCAACAGCGCCCCACACGACTTCCAGCCGTTTGAACTCGGTCGTTGGTGTAATTTGCATTCTTATCTGGAGTAAACCAACCTCCAAATCTACATATCGCTGGGTTCACAGTTTAGCGCGCTAATCAATACTGCAGCACTCACTTTAGCATTGCCACATCCAAATAAATAAATGCGTATGCACCAACCGCTTGAAATAATGCCACATCGCATAGTCGTCGTGTCGACAATTAGAGAGGTAGCCAGGTTGCTCAAAGATCAGCGCTGGACTGGTACCATTGAGAAGCTGGGTTCAACCCCGGCTACTGAAACTAAACTTTTATTTTTATTTTACCAGGTAAAGTCCACTAAGATATATACAGCTTTTTTTAAAAATAAGCGACATGGCCACAAATAATAGCTCAACGAAGTGGATCATTAATCACGTGTACATTTGTAGCAGCAGTCAAATACTCTTAACGCACCTTTATTCCAAATATGGAGAACAATCCCAGCGACCACGAAGAGAAAGAGGCATGCAATCTCCAAACAGGCATAGCATACAACAGGCATAGCAGGCGAGGTAGTTAACATCTCCTAGTCACCGTGGCACCCTGCCTGTGACTGGCAGGGCTCTCCCGGTATAGTTAGCTGATGGCCTCAGCCCGGTCACCAACGATTCAAAGACGGATTGTAAAAAAACAAATTAATTGGTATTGGTTCCCACGTGACCACTTGATTTGATTTGCTCTGACGGATGGTGGTGAGTATATCTGAATATTGCCTTTATACTCAAACCATCTAACCCAAAGTAAACAGACAGTCCTCGACTTGCGAGTGTCCAACTTACGAACGCCCGCTTCCATGAAATATATAAAATAAGAAAAATATTGATTTAAAATGCGAACTTGCAATTGCAAACTGAACTGCCGGCTTACGAACCGTTCGAATTTCGAACAGGTCTCAGGAACGAACTAGGTTCGTAACCCGAATACTGCCCAGAAATAACTTCTGCTCAATAGGTTTGTGGTCATATATAATTACTAATTATTGTTAACATGAGGATAGTACATTTGTGTGATGTAGGTGCTGGATGTGGTCATAGCTGGGATCCTATCCTTTTCTATATTTATAGAGCACCTTTGGTCAAGGCACGCTTTCCAACATTTAAAAGCTGTAACAAAAACAAAGTGATTTATATGGCAAGGGCAGTGCAAGGGCCGAGGAATGAGTGTCCCGAACAGAGGACATGTGGCTTCATGCAAGAGATATAGGGAAGGAACGGAACAAAATGGAACGGTAAAAACGGAAGAGGAAGGGGATGGGCTATTAAAAAGAGGTGAGGCCTTCAGAGAGGAATGGAAGAAGGTTATGGAGGTGGCCTGCTTCATGTTCAAGTATCTCTCTATTTACAAAGTTCGATTTTACGATATTTCACGTTCATGCAATTGACAAATTACGTGTTCTAATGCTGTACTGTGCTGTGTGATTGTCACGCGGCCCCCATGGTGTCAGCCAGCGCTGGTCTCAGACCCTCGGTACCCACTATATCTGTTTACTTGCTATGAAGTAGGAGCATTGCTCGAAACGTCGACAATTATATACATGTCCTTTCAATGCATTGTTGTTAACGAGTGTGTTGTAGAGGAGGTTAATTGACCATACTTCACCACGCTGACCAAACCGGGTTGGTGGAGGTAGGTGAATATTGTATAAACGTGGAGAGGAAGGAAAATACGGTACAATATTTGAATTCATACGCACACAGTGGGGAGCACAGGCGTTGCCTCTGCCAGTGATCTCAGTCAACCCACCGCTCCTGGGTCTGTCCCGTGAACTCCTCCTGCACCCAGCTGGCACAGCAGTCAACCCATAGCACCTGGGCCTGTCCTGGGACTCCTACCAGTAGCAAGCCTCCCACACTGCAAGTCGACTCAAAGTGCACTTAGCCTGTGACAAGCGCCGTGGTGCCGTCACCACCACTTAATGGCGGATGGCGGCTGTTGTTAATGCACGGTGGAACAGAGTTCAGCTTCCAATGAGTAGGATGGTACGGTGTATGTGTGTATAAAGCAGCAGCACTGGAGAGACAAAGGTGGCCGGGTGTGGTGGTACCGGGTTTTATCGGTACTTTTTGCTAACAGCACTTGTCCCAACAGCCTCATAGAGGCTATACATGAGTCTTTGTCTTTGCAGTGGTTTGTGCACTGCGCCACGGTCTCTGTGACCTTTATTGCACTGAGGTCCAGGTCGTTATAGGTCCAGCCTTGACGAACGCCTTTCAACGTATTGCATGCTTCTCCAAATTATAAGACGAATCCAAAAACATACATATTTGGCCTCACACAAGACAAAGATCGCCCGTATAGCCTGAACAGACTGTTGGGGAAAGTGCTGTAAGCGAGCACCAATGAAGGCTGACACAGCACACGAGGGTTGGGTGGCCAGAACCACGCCCGGACGCCTTTATCTCTACAGTGGCCATGTTAACACATTACACCGTACCGGGTAATAATGTGAGGCTGAGTCGAAGTTAGGGGAGGCCGTGAGCAGGAATCGAACTCGGGTCACCAAGTTCGTAGCGCCGAGCGCTGCTCTTCACAATAACAAAAAGTCGCCATTCGCCACTAAGTGGTGGTGACGTTACCATGACACTTGTGCCAGGCGATGTGCACTTTGAGGCCACGTGAATTGTCGAAGACCCTCTAACAGTAGGTCACAGGACAGACCCAGGTGCCATGGGTTGACTGAGATGACTGGCAGATGCACCACCTGTGCCTCCTATTGTGCCAACTTCCTGTATTTTTTTCGACCCGGTTATCCGCTCATTGTTGTGAGCGTCGCTCCTCTGCCCTCCGCTGTTGTTGGAGGACGATTGCCTCAAACTTCCCAATAGCGTCTTCTAGGTGCACGTATCCTGGCACTGCACAGTAGCATCCTTAACGAGCCTCCTCGCTCACTCTACACGAAGCTGCGGGTCGTGCTCTTACATGTGGACGTCTCCTGGATTATAACTTTTGCTTTAAAATGCACAAGCTAAATGTGCGTCTCAGAATCGGTAGACCGCGGTAGAATGGAGAAGGATGTTGGAGTGGTGGTGCCGCGCCTGGCACATTAAAATAACAACCCGCCGAGCCGAGTTAGATAGCAAGACACGGCTAACATCTGCAGTGGCGAAGTGATGACACCTTGGATGAAGGTGAATCATTCCAAAAGCACGATTAATGATGATCCGTACCTCGAGATTCCTGGCTGGCTGCTGGCTGGGCGCCTCTCCACTCCAACCACAATTACTCCACTGTTAGTGGCTGATGTAGGCCGTTGCTACAGAAACTAGCTGGATAACATAACTGGCTATGCGGGATTATTTGTCGAACAAATGAAATTAAACGGCTTAAACGGAAGTCCGGCAGACGTCTAATAATAGTAATAATTATAATCATTATTAATTGGCATAGATAGCGACACCGAAAAGATGGAAATAACGAATAGAGAAGACTGACCACGGCTCATTTAAAATCGCTCTAACTTTTAAATGTGCTCCTATCAACGTAATTATTTTGCCAAGATGCTTATTTCCTAGATGTGCGTGTATGTATATATATATATAACCTCAGTCTTTGCGTTTTATTATCAGAATCAGAATCTTTAGTTATCCTGGAGAAATATGATAAGCTATGAAGATATTTTTCAGAGATGTCCAGTAGGGATGGGTCAGAAACTTAAACGATAGGAGTAAGCAAATCACTCAAGATAAATGTATCAATAAATGAAAAACTAAAAAAAGCTATTTAATTTACCAGGTAAGGCCCACTGACTTATTAGCTATTTTCAGAATAGACTTGGCCACAAATGATAGCTCCACAAAGTGGCTTATTGTGTGGACATTGTATTGCAGGCAGACACTACACGCACATTGTTGATTCTGAATGAGGAGGGAAAAACCAGAGGACCCGAAAAAAAATGCACGCGACCACGGGGCGAGAGAGTGAGACATAAACTCAAAATATACTGAAGGTCACGGGACAGACCCAGGGGCCATGGGCTGACTGAATTAGATGACTGGCAGATGTACCACCTGTGCCCCCTACTGTCAACTTAACGCATTACATCCGCCCGGCGCTCCGCTCGATGGAGTCGGGATCTAACCCACGAACCTCGTGCAGATTACTGTTCGTGCTCCGAGCGCAGGAGGACTAAGAGACGAGTCTGAACACGGACAGCTGTCGTTTGCTTGCGTGGCTGAGCTTCGTGACCTGCGAGACGAATCCACAGCCTGCCGCGTGTGTGGTGATTCATAGGCGATTCGTCATCCCACTTGCCAGGCCGTCAGCGCTCCGCAGGGCTGAGGGACCCGCGGGGAGAACGGGATGATGGGGAAATATGGAACCGATTAATTTGTTTTTGTTGCTTTCTTATTTATCCATACGAGTCGCACTGAACCGTGGGGCATTTTTAGCTGCGAAGCAACTGTGTACCGCATAGTAAAGTTTTTTTTGGATTATTTCGCGTAAATATAAATGTGTCGTTAACCCACCACCACCCGACACAGCTAATCAGCAAGGTTTGTCACCTAAACAAAACGTGCCAATTACTATGGGCAGCCACCCCGCTAAGGCGGTCACAGTAGGACGATTGGGATCGGTAAGAGCAGTGTTCTTCATTTCAAGGCCCACGGGCCAATGGCGGCCCCAGGTGGCCTTCAGTGTGACCCCTGACAGCACATGGATATGAAAACACCCCTTGCAGGTGAGGCGGTGTGGCGGCTCTCAGACTGATGTCATATCGGCTGAAGTAGCCTCCCTCTGAAAATGAGTGAAGAACACTGTTTTTGGATCAGGAGGAGGTGGTGGCAGAACCTTCGAGAAACCTTTGAGAAGGGACATGGACCACGGGGGCCCTGGGTGACTGTGCAACTCGCCCTCTCACCTATACTCACCGTTGTCCTTCACCAACGTGGTTAGGAATGGTCAAAGTCCAACACGCTCCCCACATACCCCCGACCGCGATTGCGGAATTAAACAACGATGAAGCAATTAAGGATTGCCCCTTGCTGTGGCTGAACGCTATCGTGGGATGAATGTCAAGGCAGGTGCGCGGACTTCATCCCAATCGATACACTTTGTGAGCTTTGCAATTGCAGGGATAATCAAATCACGTTCCTCTAATCACCTCGATAAGGCTTCTCACCGAGCCAGGTTGTTTATAAGTCAACATCCCCTTATCCATTCACGTTCACGTGAGACGAATTGAGTTCACATTCTACTGGGGGTATGTGCGTGCACATGTCTGTATGCATTTGGAGCCGCGGAACAGTGAACACGAGTTCGATTTCCGCTCACCTCCAATATCGGGTGACGAATATCTGAACCCGTACTGGGCCTCCCCTATGTCGACTCGGACTAAAACGAGTATCGGGTGCGGTGTGTAAAACATCAGCACTGGTGAGACAAAGGCGGCCGGATGTGGTGTTGCTCGTGCCAGCCTTCACCCATACAACCTTCAACAGTCTGTTGAAGCTTGTATGGGAGAACGTTGTCTTGCGTGTGTCTCTCTCTCTGTCTCCCGCCATATTGTGTGTCTCTCGCGTTATGCTCTCACAATCTGCCTTTAACTTCTGTCTCTCTCTCTGTCTCCCGCCATATTGTGTGTCTCTCGCGTTATGCTCTCACAATCTGCCTTTAACTTCTCATCAATTCACTGCCGTTCACCAATTTCTGCACGAGTGCCTATCACATCAAAATCCGAATATTTATGTATATTGCAGGAGGAATCCGATGAGCTATGAAGCTCTTTTTCACAGATGTCCATTAGGGGTAGGTCAAAGCGTTACATCAACAAACAATACAAAACACGATAGGAGTGCAAAGTATAGGATGAAGTATTAGCTTCTTTTTTCAGAAGCAACCTGGCCACAAATTATAGCTTCACGAAGTTGGCTTATCATGTGGAAATGAAAAGCAGCCAAATGTATAGCAGCCAAATTATCTTAATAATCTAAACGCATGTTTAAATATCCATCCCCATGCGCTTCTGCCACCGTCTGAAACGTTTTTCCTTCCGATATTATGAAGCCACTGAAGCTATGCACTTTTAAATCATAAATTAGATTAAAATCGAATTTCTTTAGAACGGCTTTTTTTCCTTTGCCAGTACCAAAATATGAGAATAGGTTTTCCCCTTTATCTGGCAACAAAACAAGTGTTAAGATTTTGATTTAAAGCTTTCGTGACTGCAGGGATTAATATTCTTGGTTCTTTCGGTAAAGTCACGTAGAAGGGAAACAATAAAAGAATAAAAATATAAAACAATCATCATGATGATAATTGCTTGTGTTACAGTCGAAACGTCTTGAGAATTTTATTGTTTTATATTTTTATAATTTGATTGTTTCCCTTCTACGTGACTTTACCGAAAGAACCAAGAATATGAATGCCTGCAGTCACGAAAGCTTTAAATCAAAAAGAATATAGGTGTTAAGATGTTAAAACACCAAAGTGAAACCTTTAACAAGGAATCTTGTCTGCATTAACACTGTTTGAGACTAGGCTCCAAAAAAGCTGTCTCTGGTGTGGACCAACCAGTTTCAAAGACAATGCATATAATATATTCTTGGTTCTTTCGGTAGTTTGTTGTCCTTCCCCCGCACCTCCGATTAGCACGGTTGGCTACGTACGGTGCCAAAGAAGATCAACAAACACCTAATTATGTTGTATATTTCCCAATATTTTTAAGTCTTGCTGTTAAAATCTATCTTTTTAAAGGGCTGCCCTTGTCAGCATCGCCTATGATCGTTGTATTTCACCTGCTCTGAATAAAGATGCCATCTGTGAATGTTTCACCTGAGCCGAGTCACAATTCCCACTCTGTGTTTATTATGTTTCACAGAGATGGCCTTGAGGCAGGGAAACACCATTTCCTTTTACATTGCTAGATACATCACCCCAAAGGAGTCCCGGCGGCGATGCTGCTATCGGGCGCACAGTCACAGAGTGGGAACTCCTCAGCAGGCGATGAGTCACGAGGAGCATCTTGATGAGCACGACCCTTGCTCTGCAGAGGGACGGTCTTCTTGCTGAAATAGCCTCACGCAGTGGGTTCGTGATGTTGATGGATACCGGTCTGCCCTGCAATAAACATTACCACGATGACTGTGTCCATATGTAACATCGTACATATGAGAGAGAACCGGGTGGTGGCGGCTTCGCACGTCCCCGGTAATCCAGCACTATAGAGGCAGCAGGGAGGGTTGGTGGATCACCCACAGATGATGTCGTGAAACTCCCTTCCCGTGGGCTTCGAGGAAGTGCCTTACCCTGGCTCGTCAGGAGAGGGCGATACATCAAGTGGACTAATCGCCATCTGTTTCAATCTGAACCGGGATTGAACGTTGCCTCGTGCAACACGTGGGTTTTCACCAGGTTATTGGGTTTGCTCCCACTTGCGTATAATGATAAACACAGCTGATCATTTATTGGCTATGAACAACTTAAAATAAAAACTCAATGTAGCATCAGCAAGCCCCTCCTTAAAATGAGTCTTTCCACTCAATGTGGCTTTCCTGGATATAAGTAAATATTGATTACGAGGAAATTTAAAGTGGATTAACTGCTAATTCCTGTGGATTACGAGCTAATTGTAGATGAGTATTATTAGTAGTGTAATGCTTTGTGCTGACTGTTATTAAACCACTGTTGTCTGCACTCCTTCAATGGAGGAGGAATAACACTACACAAATTCTCTCCTGCAGTCCTCTCGTGGCTAGCAGACCTTGACATTGGCATCCAGTTCCTGAGCTCCCGAGCCGATTGCTGCCATATGCAAGAGTAGACGAGAATCAGATTCGCGTGATGACTCATCACCTGTTCTGGTTGCCTCGCTGTGCCCTGTGCACCCGATAGGAGCATTGTCGGGACTAATCTAACTGACTCACTATTTTTTTATTTTACCTGGTAAGTCCCATTAAGCTGTACAGCTCTTTTTATAAATGAGCTGACCACAAATTATAGCACAACGAAGTAACTTATCACGTGCGAATTTATAGCAGCCAAATACTCTAAAGGCATATTGATTCTAAATGTGGAGGGAAAAATTGGAGGACCCGGAGAAAAATCCACTCGACCACAGGGAGAAAGACATGCAAACTCCAAATATGCAGCAGGCGTCACAGTCGGGATCAAACCCACGGTCTTCTGTATACCAATCGAGGGAGTTAACATCTTGTCACCGTGGCCCCCCTCAGGTAAATCTCAGTTTCTCGCATTACGAGGAGGCACGACGATTTCACGGCCTTGACGGTATTTTTTTCATATAAATACATTTTGTGGTGAAATTAGTTCAGAATCAGAATCTTTATTTATCCTGGAGAAATCCGATGAGCTCTCAAGCTCTTTTTCAAAGGTGTCCCAAAGGGGCCAGTCAAAAAGTTACAACAATGCAAAAACACGAATAGGAGTGCAAAGTAGAGGAAAGGTAAGCAAAGCACCAAGAATGAATATATAACATAGATAAAGTGTACAAGGTCATATTTCAAAAGTATATAAATTTCCAAGCTCGGTTTAAACAACAGCAAGGAAAGTGCCAGACGTTGCACATTAAAATGTAACTTTACATTGTAAGAAGAAAAAGACCACGCGCCTTGACAAAGGAATTAGCATATAATTTAGCATTGAAATGGCTCATTGAAATAGCTAAGATAAAGTATACACATCCGCAGAGGTACCCCTTGACAAAGGAATTAGCGCTGGAGTGGAAGAAGCCACGCTTAGATCACGACCTTTAAGCTGTGTGAGAAGAAAAAGGACAAGTGCCTTGACAAAGGAATTACCATATAATTTAGCATTGAAATGGCTCATTAAAATAGCTAAATTAAAGTATACACATCCGCAGAGGTACCCTTTGACAAAGGGATTAGCATTGAATTTAGCATTGAAATAGCTGAGTGATTAGCTTGTAACTGCTCGCAGAAATAGCTATGTTAAATTTAGAGCATATACGTTCACCGAGGCACCTAGTACTCATCAAACAGGAGAATTTAGCGAAACACAACCACGCTCAGACATCGGACCTGTGTGCGAGCAAACAAGGTGTTCTGACAAAGAAATTAGCATAAAAAGTTAGCATTTGATTGGCGGATTTTAGGAAAGAGGTGGTGTACGTGCCGGTGGACTCGCAGTTTGGCGCGGGGGGGGGGGGGGGAGGGGGGAGGGGGGAGTTTACCTATTGATGGTGTGAAAAGGGGGATTTTATAAGAGCTGCGAAAGTTTGGGGTACCACTACTTGAAAACTATACTGTACCATTGAAATTAGTTTAATGTTTAGTTCGATTTAGAACATCTTTCCAATGGTTGCTTAATTTGAAACCATCCTCTCGGTTGAAATTGTGTCTGTGTTTGTAGATCTGAATTGCTTCATGAACAAATCTCTGATAAAAGCCCGTGGGTTTGCAAAGAACCTTGGTATCGGAGAAAATTATATCGTGATCCCCCACAGCATTGTAACAGTGATCAGCCACGGCAGAAGAATTATTTTGCCGTGTTTCAAATATGATTTGTGCTCGCGAATTCGGTCAGAGACATGTCGCTTTGTCTCACCGATGTAGCAATCACCGCAGGTACAACTCAATTTGTAAACCCCGGGGTACTGTAAATCAGGAATGACATCCTTCACAGATGGGATCAGATCACGAATTTTGTGTACTGTATTGAACCGGACCTGGATCTTGTGTTTGTTTAGAATTTTGGAAATATTTTTAGTAACACCTGCTATATATGGAAGTGTGATGGCTTTCACCAGAGTATCAAGTGGTTGTTTCTGTATGGAGGGAGAGACAGCTTGGCGGATGGTACGGTTAGAGTAACCATTCCTTTTGAGGGCCAGGTGTATATGTTTTAATTCACTGGTCAGGTGGTGTTGGTCCGAAATGCAATGAGCCCTATGGTATAAAGTTTTGATGAGAGAATTCTTTTGGGCTGGGTGGTGGTGGGAATCAGGTTTCAAGTAGGAATCTGTGTGGGTGGGTATCCTGTAGACAGAATGCCCCAATGAGCCATCAGGTCTCCTCTCAAACAGAACATCTAAGAATGGTAGCTTGCCATCTTTCTCCAGTTCCATGGTGAATTTGATGGCGGGATGTCTGGAACTGATGTGGTGTAGGAAAAGGTTCAGAGCTGGGAGGCCATGTGGCCAAATGACGAAAGTGTCATCCACATATCTCTTTCACAGGGAAGGTCTGAGGGTGGAAGTCTGGATAGCGTCTGATTCAAATTTCTCCATGAAAATATATTGAAATAATTGAAAATTTGGTCCAACATGGACTAGACCCCGACACACCTGCACTGGTTAGGCACTGCCTCAACAATACCTACTTTATTTGGAAGGGCTCCTTCTACAAACAAAATGAGGGTACCCCATGGGATCCCCCTTATCACCAGTGATAGCCAATATTTTCATGGAGAAATTTGAATCAGACGCTATCCAGACTTCCACCCTCAGACCTTCCCTGTGGAAGAGATATGTGGATGACACTTTCGTCATTTGGCCACATGGCCTCCCAGCTCTGAACCTTTTCCTACACCACATCAATTCCAGACATCCCGCCATCAAATTCACCATGGAAGTGAAGAAAGATGGCAAGCTACCATTCTTAGATGTTCTGTTTGAGAGTAGACCTGATGGCTCATTGGGGCATTCTGTCTACAGGAAACCCACCCACACAGATTCCTACTTGAAACCTGATTCCCACCACCACCCAGCCCAAAATAATTATCTCATCAAAACTTTATACCATAGGGCTCATTGCATTTCGGACCAACACCACCTGACCAGTGAATTGAAACATGTACACCTGGCCCTCAAAAGGAATGGTTACTCTGACCGTACCATCCGCCAAGCTGTCTCTCCCTCCATACAGAAACAACCACTTGATACTCCGGTCAAAACCATCACACTTCCATATATAGCAGGCGTTACTAAAAAGATTTCCAAAATTCTAAACAAACACAAGATCCAGGTCCGGTTAAATACAGTACACAAAATTCGTGATCTGATCCCATCCGTGAAGGATGTCATTCCTGATTTACAGTACCCCGGGTTTACAAATTGAGTTGTACCTGCGGTGATTGCTACATCGGTGAGACAAAGCGACATGCCTCTGACCAAATTCGCGAGCACAAATCAGATTTGAAACACGGCAAAACGAATTCTTCTGCCGTGGCTGATCAATGTTACAACGCTGTGGGGGATCACGATATAATTTTCTCCGATACCAAGGTTCTTTGCAAACCCACGGGCTTTTATCAGAGATTTGTTCATGAAGAAATTCAGATCTACAAACGCAGACACAATTTCAACCGAGAGGATGGTTTCAAATTAAGCATCCATTGGAAAGATGTTCTAAATCGAACTAAACATTAAACTAATTTCAATGGTACAGTATATTTTTCAAGTAGTGGTACCCCAAACTTTCGCAGCTCTTATAAATTCCCCCTTTTCACACCGTCAATAGGTAAACTCCCCCCTCCCCCCTTCCCCCCCCCCCCCCCCGCGCAAAACTGCGAGTCCACCGGCACGTACACCACCTCTTTCCTAAAATCCGACAATCAAATGCTAATTTTTATGCTAATTTCTTTGTCAGAACACCTTGTTTGCTCGCACACAGGTCCGATGTCTGAGCGTGGTTGTGTTTCGCTAAATTCTCCTGTTTGATGAGTACTAGGTGCCTCGGTGAACGTATATGCTCTAACTTTAACGTAGCTATTTCTGTGACCAGTTACAAGCTAATCACTCAGCCATTTCAATGCTAAATTCGATGCTAATTCCTTTGTCAAGGGGTACCTCTGCGGATGTGTATACTTTAACTTAGCTATTTCAATGAGCCATTTCAATGCTAAATTATATGCCAATTCCTTTGTCAAGGCACTTGGCCTTTTCCTTCTCACACAGCTTAAAGATCGCGATCTAAGCGTGGCTTCTTCCACTCCAACGCTAATTCCTTTGTCAAGGGGTACCTCTGCGGATGTGTATACTTTAACTTAGCTATTTCAATGAGCCATTTCAATGTTAAATTATATGCTAATTCCTTTGTCAAGGCACGTGGTCTTTTTCTTCTCACACAGCTTAAAGGTCGTGATCTAAGCGTGGCTTCTTCCACTCCAGCGCTGTCCTCCAGACAGTCTCGTCCCTTCACCTGATGAAGGCCGCTTGTGTCGTGGCCGAAACGTCGTGATTTTTTGTTATTTTATTTTCACCTACGTGACTTTACCCAATAGAACCAAAGAGTATGGATCCTAGCAATCACGAAAGCTTTAAATCTAGAATTTACATTGTAACTTTTAAGTCTATAGTTATAGATTGAACAAAGATAATGACTTTTTACTGGAATGGGGAATGCAGCAGCAGTTACACCCGAGGCAGCAATGAGAGGCGCACCGGCAATCTCGTCAATCCGCTGCTGGATCCAATGCTCGCTTAGTGACGAGCAAGAGAGCGCAACGCTAACGTCAGTGGTGAGTACTTGAACGGCCGGTCCCTGAGGCACCGACCCCTTTACCGAACCGTGGCAAAGTAAAGAACACAGTAACACTCATGGAGAGAGGGCTTTATCCGGAATGGCATCTACAAAGAGGCTACGAATTCTCCGATTGATGTTCACAGGTGTGCGTTGTACCGCGTGTGGGGAGCGGTGGCACATCGGTTATCGAGCCGATGCTCTGAATGGATGGCATTGCTGATAGAATGTCACTTTGCTGACTTCTCTGTATCTTGTTTTATTCATCCATATAGTCTCAATTTAACTCTGCATCTCTGTAAATGAACAACATTATTAATATTTATCAATATATATAGGCATACATATGGCCATAAATTAACATGGACTAAAACTCATATTCATTTGAAAATAGTGTATTTTGCGCTAAGATCCTGGCGACCCGAGTTCGATTATGTGAACCGGTCCTGGGCCTCTTCTAGGTCGACTCAGCCTCAAATGAGTACCTGGTGCGATGTGTAAACATCGCCACTCGGGAGAGACAAAGGCGGCCGGGGGTGGTGCTGGCCACCCAACCCCACGTGCCGTGCTGGCCTTCATAGGCGGTGCTCCGTAACAGCACTTGCCCCAACGGTCTGTTAAGCCTACGCGGGGGATCTTTTATTTGTTGTACCGCATGAATGTTGCGCCCCACGTGCCTGGAGCGAGCGAGCTTCCTGAGGAACTGGGCAGGCGAAACGTCGCGCATTGGCACGATGCGCCACGCGTTTTCCAACCCGAGAGCTCATCAGATAGTCGTGCAGCTACCAAACACACTGATTGCATGCCAGGCTAGGTGTTCCCTCGACTTAAACATCTTACAATCCAGTCTCACATCGCCTTGATGCAAGAAGACATCTAAAGTGGGCCCTGGTCATTCATAAAACCCGTATTGGCAAATCTGTGTTGCACTTAGCTAATTCATTAACCCAAGAAACATAAGACGTGCATCAAATTTCCATTTAACTCTTCCTCAAACAAAAATATGAATAGGTGACCAAGCCTTTGACGTTGCAGACTATAACTGTTGTACATTTAACTAATTTTGCATAGTACGGAGCCAAACGTTATAATCGGAGTTGTTGGACACAAAATAAATTGCAGATGTGATTTGTATCCTTGATCCTTGCCCCTCATGCATCGATAGTTCAATGTTCATGTGCAGTGTGTTGTTGTTTTGGTGAAGTCTGGGACTATTCTTCTTTGGTTCTTTCGGTAAAGTCACGTAGAATGAGAATAAAATAATAAATTGATAAAATACAATAACACAATAATATTCTCACGACGTTTCGGCCACAACACATCGGCCTTCTGATGAGAATATTATTCCGTCATTTTATTTTGTCAATTTATTATTTTATTCTCATTCTACGTGACTTTACCGAAAGAACCAAAGAAGATGAATCATTGCAGTCATGAAAGCTTTAAATCGAAATCTGGGACTATTGTTTTTTGTTTTGCTGCCTTGCCCCAAGAATGCATTCAGTGTTGCAAATTTGGACTTCATAATTTGTTTGGTTATGTATTTATGTTTTGTGACTTTCTTACCTTTTCTCTATTTTGCACGATTTTCCTTAAGACCAAAACAGGTGAATTTATACACAATGCTTGCTGCCGCCTGATGATGCTAGTTCTGAGCGTTGCTCCTCCAACCTCTGCTGTTGTTAGAGGGTGACGGCCTCCAACTGCCCAATAGACTCACAGTGCACCTACCCTGGCACTGCCCAGTAGCGTCCTTCACGAGCCTGCTCCTCTGCCTCCTCTACAGAGGCCGACCTATGCTGTGTAGCAAACAAAGACAAAGATCCCCGCTGAAGCCTTAACAGCACCATTCCCAGCCGCCTTTGTCTCCTCAGTGGCGAAGCTTACTACAAACCGCACTAGGTACTCATTTAAGGCTAAGTCGACCAAGGGGAGGCCCGGGACCGGTTCAGATAACCATCGCAGGTGTTGACCGTGAACGGGAATCGAACCTGGATTGCCGGGTTTGTATCACAGCACGTTAACCATAGCACTACCGCAACCTGAAATGTGCAGCACCGTAGGCTGTAATGTATGAATTGTTTATCCTGACGCAAACATGAGGATATAATCTGTTAGCGGAGATTAGAGTATGTAGTCTTCCATATTCAACGCGCCCCTGTGTTACAACTTGCCCAATAATCTAACGGAGATAGACCCCACATCGAAGTTCTGTGTGGAAGCCACTGTCCCCGCAATATCCCCATGCACCCGCGCAATGCAATAATCCACGAGCTTACATTCCAACGTTCAAAGTCCGCTCTATTTGTCCTCCACGGGGATTTCTAGATTTTCTCAACTCATCCCCCATTTCAAGACGAGAGTCTGTGTAATATCGGCAGTTCACCAACACTGATTCAAGGGAGCCCGATGCTGCTGACGAGGCACCATACGTCGTAAGCGGTCAAGACGTTTTGGTGTCTTCATTTATTAAGGAGCATAAACCATGGCTTAAAGCTTTCGTGACTGCAGGAATCCATACTTTTTGGTTATTTCGGTAAAAGTTACGTAGGTATGGCCCGCTGGTTCTTCAGTTCCATTGCTGGATTTTTTTTTTCTGTCTGAGAATGACCGATTGTGTTGCAATCGAAACGTCGTGATATATAATTTTTATTTTTTTATTTTTATACCTACGTTCCTTTTCGAAAGAACCAAAGAGTATCTTTTGGTAAAGTCACGCAGAACAAAATTATAAAACAAAAAACTATGACGTTTCGATCGCAACATAAGCAATCGTCATCAGGAGGAAAAAGGAGGGGGAAAGCTGCTGAGGCAGACTTTTTATAGGTTTGAAATGGGTGTAGCCCAAGGGTCACAAACAAAGTGGGCGGGGCTAGTGATGTTAAATGAGAAATTTGCATGTTAATGTAAGATGGGAGGGCGACTTCCACGCCGAGGGCACAGAGGTGGCTATTGTAATGTGAGAGATTAGCATGTTAATGTAAGATTGCAAAGCCGCCGCGATGTCGAGGACGTGAGCGATGGTGGCTGTGTTAGTGTGAGACATTTAACCTATTAATGTAAAATCAGAAAGTCGAAAATAACAACTAACATCGGAAGGTAGGATGGAAACATCACAGCCAGTTATGACTTGAACTGGTTAATACCGTCCTTCAAATGATTGCTCAGTTTGTACCCATATTCTCGGTTGAAATTGTGTCTGTGTCTATATATCTGGATGGCTTCATGAACGAATCTTTGGTGATAGCCGGTGGGTTTGCAAAGTACTTTCGTTTTGGATAAATCAATTTCGTGTGAGCTCATCGCATTTAAACAGTGATCAGCCACAGCCGAGGTATTGGTCCTACCATGTTTCAGATCTGCCTTATGTTCCCGAACACGGTCCAAGACATGTCGCTTAGTTTCCCCAATGTAACTACTGCCACAGACACAGCTTAGTTTGTAGACGCCGGGGTATTGCATGTCAGAGATCACATCCTTCGCAGATTATGAATGATTTTGGAAATATTTTTGGTGACCCCTGCTATGTATGGCAAGGTGACGGTATTGATTGGGTCCTCAGATGGTTCTTTCTCAGCGGTTGGGGTGATAGCTTTAAGCATTGTGTAGTCTGAATATCCATTCATCTTGAGAGCTTGGTGTACGTGTTCCAGTTCACTGGCTAGGAGATGATGGTCGGAAATACATCGAGCTCTATGGTGTAGAGTTTTGATGAGGGAATTCTTCTGGGATGGATGGTGGTGGGAGTCAGGTTTTAGGTAGGCATCCATATGGGTGGCTTTCCTGTAGACAGTGTCCCATTGAGCCATCTGGTCTCTTTTCGATTAAAACATCCAAGAATGGTAACTTGCCATCCTTTTCCACCTCCATGGTGAATTTGATGGCTGGGTGTATGGAATTGGTTGAGGAACTGGTTCAGAGCTGGTCGGTCACATGGCCAGATGACGAACATGTCATCTGCGTACCTCTTCCACAAGGACGGACATACAGTGCATGCCTGTATGGCATCTGTCACAAATTTTTCCGTGAAAACATCAGCTACAACAAAGTTCGAGGTTGACACGATTGTTATCATTCAGAGTAACAGTCCAATTTCCGACAGCCTAAAATCGGTTCTAGCCAAAGGGTTGAATTTTGCAGTCACCCCTAAACACATCCCAGTTGATGATATCATTGCCCAGGTCTAAGGAGACCTTAAGGGTTTGGGACATATTACTGCAGACGTGGCAAGATCGGAAATCGCTGCAATCCTTAAAAACGCTAAGTCACCTACTAGCAACATCGGTAAGGATGAGCACTTTGAGCTTTCTCAATTCAAAAAGATAGAGCACATCTTCATTCTCTCAGCTGACAAGGGCAATCCCACAGACATCATGGACAAAACCACATACAAGAACAAAATTCAGGACCTACTTAATGATGGTAGCTATACAAAAATCAATAGAGATCCCACCAACTGCCTCGTTAAAAAAAAAATAATATCATCACTGATTCGACATCTTTAATCGAACCAACCAAGCGGTTTTCCTTAAAACCCTCTGCTGCTAGATCACCCAGATTGTGAACGATTCGTTCATGAAGCCATCCAGGTAAAGTGGTACCTCGGTATACGTCGTTAATTCGTTCCAGAAGGTAATTTAGACACTAATTACTAAAATGCATACAGAAGCAACGTGACCGCGTTGCTGCCAGCTGCGCTGGTCACGTGGCATGCCTCAACCACGCACGCGCGCGCGCGCCTCGACCCGGGGCTTCACCCTCCATGGGGGCAGCCCCCCACGCCCCCCGCCCCTCTCCCCAACGCTGCCCCCGCCCCTCTCCCCCCGCTCCTCTCTCCCACGCCCCCCGCTCCTATCTGCCACGCCCCCTGCCCATCTCCCCCATGCCCCCCGCTCCTCTCCCCCACGTCCCCCGCCTCTCTCCCCTCTCCCCCACGCCATCCCGCCCCTCTCGCTTTGTTTCAGTCGGGAACGGGGCATACGCGGGTACTGTACACGGTGACTCATCCCGACCCATACAAGTTCTAGCAAGCGCGTCGTATCCCAAGCAAGACGTCGTATCCCAAGACATTTTTTCTCGTAAAAACACGATATATACCAATTTCGACGTATTCCAAAGCGGTCGTATACCGAGGTACCACTGTATATAGACACAGACACAATTTCAACCGAGAAAATGGGTAGACTGACTAATCATTGGAAGGACGTTATTAACCAGTTTATGTCATAACTGGCCGTGATGTTTCCATCCTACCTTCCGATGTTAGTTGTTATTTTCGACTCTCTGATTTTACTTTAACAGGTTAAATGTCTCACACTAACACAGACACAGTCGCTCGCGTCCTCGTCGTGGCGGCGGCTCTGCGATCTTACATTGACATGCTAATCTCTCACATTACAATAGCCACCTCTGCACCCTTGGCGTGGAAGTCGCCCTCCGATCTTACAATAACATGCAAATTTCTCACTTTAACATCACTAGCCCCGCCCACTTCTTTATGACCCTTGGGCTACATCAGCAGGAAACGACCACAGTCAGCATGCAATGCTGTAGTAATAGCAGGATACCACCACAGTCAGCATGCAATGCTGTAGTCATAGCAGGATACCACCACAGTTAGCATCGCAATGCTGTAGTCATATCAGGATACCACCACAGTCAGGATGCAATGCTGTAATCATAGCAGGATACCACCACAGTCAGTATGCAATGCTGTAGTCATAGCAGGATATCACCATAGTCAGCATGCACTGCTATAGTCATAGCAGGATACAACCACAGTCAGAATGCAATGCTGAAGTCATAGCAGGATACCACTGCAGTCAGTATGCAATGCTGTAGTCATAGCAGGATACCACCACAGTCAGCATGCAATGCTGTAGTCATATCAGGATACCACCACAGTCAGGATGCAATGCTGTAATCATAGCAGGATACCACCACAGTCAGTATGCAATGCTGTAGTCATAGCAGGATATCACCATAGTCAGCATGCACTGCTATAGTCATAGCAGGATACAACCACAGTCAGAATGCAATGCTGAAGTCATAGCAGGATACCACTGCAGTCAGTATGCAATGCTGTAGTCATAGCAGGATACCACCACAGTCAGCATGCAATGCTGTAGTCATAGCAGGATACCACCACAGTCAGCATGCAATGCTGTAGTCATAGCAGGATACCACCACAGTCAGCATGCAATGCTGTAGTCATAGCAGGATACAACCACAGTCAGCATGCAATGCTTTAGTCATAGCAGGATACCACCGCAGTCAGTATGCAATGCTGAAGTCATAGCAGGATACCACTGCAGTCAGTATGCAATGCTGTAGTCATAGCAGGATACCACCACAGTCAGCATGCAATGCTGTAGTCATAGCAGGATACCACCACAGTCAGTATGCAATGCTGTAGTCATAGCAGGATACCACCACAGTCAGCATGCAATGCTGTAGTCATAGCAGGATACAACCACAGTCAGCATGCAATGCTGTAGTCATAGCAGGATACCACCGCAGTCAGTATGCAATGCTGATGTCATAGCAGGATACCACTGCAGTCAGTATGCAATGCTGTAGTCATAGCAGGATACCACCACAGTCAGCATGCAATGCTGTAGTCATAGCAGGATACCACCACAGTCAGCATGAAATGCTGTAGTCATAGCAAGATACCACTACAGTGAGCATGCACTGCTATAGTCATAGCAGGATACAACCACAGTCAGCATGCAATGCTCTAGTTATAGCAGGATACCACCGCAGTCAGTATGCAATGCTGTAGTCATAGCAGGATACCACCGCAGTCAGTATGCAATGCTGTAGTCATAGCAGGATACCACCGCAGTCAGTATGCAATGCTCTAGTCATAGCAGCATACCACCGCAGTCAGTATGCAATGCTGTAGTCATTGCAGGATACCACCGCAGTCAGTATGCAATGCTCTAGTCATAGCAGGATACCACCACCATCAGTATACAATGCTGAAGTCATAGCAGGATACCACCGCAGTCAGTATGCAATGCTGTAGTCATAGCAGGATACCACCGCAGTCAGTATGCAATGCTCTAGTCATAGCAGGATACCACCGCAGTCAGTATGCAATGCTGTAGTCATAGCAGGATACCACCGCAGTCAGTATGCAATGCTCTAGTCATAGCAGGATACCACCACCATCAGTATGCAATGCTGTAGTCATAGCAGGATACCACTGCAGTCAGTATGCAATGCTGTAGTCATAGCAGGATACCACCACAGTGAGCATGCACTGCTATAGTCATAGCAGGATACCACCACAGTCAGCATGCAATGCTGTAGTCATAGCAGGATACCACCACAGTCAGCATGTAATGCTGTAGTCATAGCAGGATACCACCACAGTCAGCATACAATGCTGTAGTCATAGCAGGATACCACCACAGTCAGCATGCAATGCTTGAGTCATAGCAGGAAACGACCACAGTCAGCATGCAATGCTGTAGTAATAGCAGGATACCACCACAGTCAGCATGCAATGCTGTAGTCATAGCAGGATACCACCACAGTTAGCATCGCAATGCTGTAGTCATAGCAGGATACCACCACAGTCAGGATGCAATGCTGTAATCATAGCAGGATACCACCACAGTCAGTATGCAATGCTGTAGTCATAGCAGGATATCACCATAGTCAGCATGCACTGCTATAGTCATAGCAGGATACAACCACAGTCAGAATGCAATGCTGAAGTCATAGCAGGATACCACTGCAGTCAGTATGCAATGCTGTAGTCATAGCAGGATACCACCACAGTCAGCTTGCAATGCTGTAGTCATAGCAGGATACCACCACAGTCAGCATGCAATGCTGTAGTCATAGCAGGATACCACCACAGTCAGCATGCAATGCTCTAGTCATAGCAGGATACAACCACAGTCAGCATGCAATGCTTTAGTCATAGCAGGATACCACCGCAGTCAGTATGCAATGCTCAAGTCATAGCAGGATACCACTGCAGTCAGTATGCAATGCTGTAGTCATAGCAGGATACCACCGCAGTCAGTATGCAATGCTGTAGTCATTGCAGGATACCACCGCAGTCAGTATGCAATGCTCTAGTCATAGCAGGATACCACCACCATCAGTATGCAATGCTGAAGTCATAGCAGGATACCACCGCAATCAGTATGCAATGCTGTAGTCATAGCAGGATACCACCGCAGTCAGTATGCAATGCTCTAGTCATAGCAGGATACCACCGCAGTCAGTATGCAATGCTGTAGTCATAGCAGGATACCACCGCAGTCAGTATGCAATGCTCTAGTCATAGCAGGATACCACCACCATCAGTATGCAATGCTGTAGTCATAGCAGGATACCACTGCAGTCAGTATGCAATGCTGTAGTCATAGCAGGATACCACCACAGTGAGCATGCACTGCTATAGTCATAGCAGGATACCACCACAGTCAGCATGCAATGCTGTAGTCATAGCAGGATACCACCACAGTCAGCATGCAATGCTGTAGTCATAGCAGGATACCACCACAGTTAGCATCGCAATGCTGTAGTCATAGCAGGATACCACCACAGTCAGGATGCAATGCTGTAATCATAGCAGGATACCACCACAGTCAGTATGCAATGCTGTAGTCATAGCAGGATATCACCATAGTCAGCATGCACTGCTATAGTCATAGCAGGATACAACCACAGTCAGAATGCAATGCTGAAGTCATAGCAGGATACCACTGCAGTCAGTATGCAATGCTGTAGTCATAGCAGGATACCACCACAGTCAGCTTGCAATGCTGTAGTCATAGCAGGATACCACCACAGTCAGCATGCAATGCTGTAGTCATAGCAGGATACCACCACAGTCAGCATGCAATGCTCTAGTCATAGCAGGATACAACCACAGTCAGCATGCAATGCTTTAGTCATAGCAGGATACCACCGCAGTCAGTATGCAATGCTGAAGTCATAGCAGGATACCACTGCAGTCAGTATGCAATGCTGTAGTCATAGCAGGATACCACCGCAGTCAGTATGCAATGCTGTAGTCATTGCAGGATACCACCGCAGTCAGTATGCAATGCTCTAGTCATAGCAGGATACCACCACCATCAGTATGCAATGCTGAAGTCATAGCAGGATACCACCGCAGTCAGTATGCAATGCTGTAGTCATAGCAGGATACCACCGCAGTCAGTATGCAATGCTCTAGTCATAGCAGGATACCACCGCAGTCAGTATGCAATGCTGTAGTCATAGCAGGATACCACCGCAGTCAGTATGCAATGCTCTAGTCATAGCAGGATACCACCACCATCAGTATGCAATGCTGTAGTCATAGCAGGATACCACTGCAGTCAGTATGCAATGCTGTAGTCATAGCAGGATACCACCACAGTGAGCATGCACTGCTATAGTCATAGCAGGATACCACCACAGTCAGCATGCAATGCTGTAGTCATAGCAGGATACCACCACAGTCAGCATGTAATGCTGTAGTCATAGCAGGATACCACCACAGTCAGCATACAATGCTGTAGTCATAGCAGGATACCACCACAGTCAGTATGCAATGCTTGAGTCATAGCAGGAAACGACCACAGTCAGCATGCAATGCTGTAGTCATAGCAGGATATCACCACAGTCAGCATCACAATGCTGTAGTCATAGCAGGATATCACCATAGTCAGCATGCACCGCTATAGTCATAGCAGGATACAACCACAGTCAGAATGCAATGCTGAAGTCATAGCAGGAAACCACTGCAGTCAGTATGCAATGCTGTAGTCATAGCAGGATACCACCACAGTCAGCATGCAATGCTGTAGTTATAGCAGGATACCACCACAGTCAGCATGCAATGCTGTAGTCATAGCAGGATACCACCACAGTCAGCATGCAATGTTCTAGTCATAGCAGGATACAACCACAGTCAGCATGCAATGCTTTAGTCATAGCAGGATACCACCGCAGTCAGTATGCAATGCTGAAGTCATAGCAGGATACCACTGCAGTCAGTATGCAATGCTGTAGTCATAGCAGGATACCACCACAGTCAGCATGCAATGCTGTAGTCATAGCAGGATACCACCACAGTCAGTATGCAATGCTGTAGTCATAGCAGGATACCACCACAGTCAGCATGCAATGCTGTAGTCATAGCAGGATACAACCACAGTCAGCATGCAATGCTGTAGTCATAGCAGGATACCACCGCAGTCAGTATGCAATGCTGATGTCATAGCAGGATACCACTGCAGTCAGTATGCAATGCTGTAGTCATAGCAGGATACCACCACAGTCAGCATGCAATGCTGTAGTCATAGCAGGATACCACCACAGTCAGCATGAAATGCTGTAGTCATAGCAAGATACCACTACAGTGAGCATGCACTGCTATAGTCATAGCAGGATACAACCACAGTCAGCATGCAATGCTCTAGTTATAGCAGGATACCACCGCAGTCAGTATGCAATGCTGTAGTCATAGCAGGATACCACCGCAGTCAGTATGCAATGCTGTAGTCATAGCAGGATACCACCGCAGTCAGTATGCAATGCTCTAGTCATAGCAGCATACCACCGCAGTCAGTATGCAATGCTGTAGTCATTGCAGGATACCACCGCAGTCAGTATGCAATGCTCTAGTCATAGCAGGATACCACCACCATCAGTATACAATGCTGAAGTCATAGCAGGATACCACCGCAGTCAGTATGCAATGCTGTAGTCATAGCAGGATACCACCGCAGTCAGTATGCAATGCTCTAGTCATAGCAGGATACCACCGCAGTCAGTATGCAATGCTGTAGTCATAGCAGGATACCACCGCAGTCAGTATGCAATGCTCTAGTCATAGCAGGATACCACCACCATCAGTATGCAATGCTGTAGTCATAGCAGGATACCACTGCAGTCAGTATGCAATGCTGTAGTCATAGCAGGATACCACCACAGTGAGCATGCACTGCTATAGTCATAGCAGGATACCACCACAGTCAGCATGCAATGCTGTAGTCATAGCAGGATACCACCACAGTCAGCATGTAATGCTGTAGTCATAGCAGGATACCACCACAGTCAGCATACAATGCTGTAGTCATAGCAGGATACCACCACAGTCAGCATGCAATGCTTGAGTCATAGCAGGAAACGACCACAGTCAGCATGCAATGCTGTAGTAATAGCAGGATACCACCACAGTCAGCATGCAATGCAGTAGTCATAGCAGGATACCACCACAGTTAGCATCGCAATGCTGTAGTCATAGCAGGATACCACCACAGTCAGGATGCAATGCTGTAATCATAGCAGGATACCACCACAGTCAGTATGCAATGCTGTAGTCATAGCAGGATATCACCATAGTCAGCATGCACTGCTATAGTCATAGCAGGATACAACCACAGTCAGAATGCAATGCTGAAGTCATAGCAGGATACCACTGCAGTCAGTATGCAATGCTGTAGTCATAGCAGGATACCACCACAGTCAGCTTGCAATGCTGTAGTCATAGCAGGATACCACCACAGTCAGCATGCAATGCTGTAGTCATAGCAGGATACCACCACAGTCAGCATGCAATGCTCTAGTCATAGCAGGATACAACCACAGTCAGCATTCAATGCTTTAGTCATAGCAGGATACCACCGCAGTCAGTATGCAATGCTGAAGTCATAGCAGGATACCACTGCAGTCAGTATGCAATGCTGTAGTCATAGCAGGATACCACCGCAGTCAGTATGCAATGCTGTAGTCATTGCAGGATACCACCGCAGTCAGTATGCAATGCTCTAGTCATAGCAGGATACCACCACCATCAGTATGCAATGCTGAAGTCATAGCAGGATACCACCGCAGTCAGTATGCAATGCTGTAGTCATAGCAGGATACCACCGCAGTCAGTATGCAATGCTCTAGTCATAGCAGGATACCACCGCAGTCAGTATGCAATGCTGTAGTCATAGCAGGATACCACCGCAGTCAGTATGCAATGCTCTAGTCATAGCAGGATACCACCACCATCAGTATGCAATGCTGTAGTCATAGCAGGATACCACTGCAGTCAGTATGCAATGCAGTAGTCATAGCAGGATACCACCACAGTGAGCATGCACTGCTATAGTCATAGCAGGATACCACCACAGTCAGCATGCAATGCTGTAGTCATAGCAGGATACCACCACAGTCAGCATGCAATGCTGTAGTCATAGCAGGATACCACCACAGTTAGCATCGCAATGCTGTAGTCATAGCAGGATACCACCACAGTCAGGATGCAATGCTGTAATCATAGCAGGATACCACCACAGTCAGTATGCAATGCTGTAGTCATAGCAGGATATCACCATAGTCAGCATGCACTGCTATAGTCATAGCAGGATACAACCACAGTCAGAATGCAATGCTGAAGTCATAGCAGGATACCACTGCAGTCAGTATGCAATGCTGTAGTCATAGCAGGATACCACCACAGTCAGCTTGCAATGCTGTAGTCATAGCAGGATACCACCACAGTCAGCATGCAATGCTGTAGTCATAGCAGGATACCACCACAGTCAGCATGCAATGCTCTAGTCATAGCAGGATACAACCACAGTCAGCATGCAATGCTTTAGTCATAGCAGGATACCACCGCAGTCAGTATGCAATGCTGAAGTCATATCAGGATACCACTGCAGTCAGTATGCAATGCTGTAGTCATAGCAGGATACCACCGCAGTCAGTATGCAATGCTGTAGTCATTGCAGGATACCACCGCAGTCAGTATGCAATGCTCTAGTCATAGCAGGATACCACCACCATCAGTATGCAATGCTGAAGTCATAGCAGGATACCACCGCAGTCAGTATGCAATGCTGTAGTCATAGCAGGATACCACCGCAGTCAGTATGCAATGCTCTAGTCATAGCAGGATACCACCGCAGTCAGTATGCAATGCTGTAGTCATAGCAGGATACCACCGCAGTCAGTATGCAATGCTCTAGTCATAGCAGGATACCACCACCATCAGTATGCAATGCTGTAGTCATAGCAGGATACCACTGCAGTCAGTATGCAATGCTGTAGTCATAGCAGGATACCACCACAGTGAGCATGCACTGCTATAGTCATAGCAGGATACCACCACAGTCAGCATGCAATGCTGTAGTCATAGCAGGATACCACCACAGTCAGCATGTAATGCTGTAGTCATAGCAGGATACCACCACAGTCAGCATACAATGCTGTAGTCATAGCAGGATACCACCACAGTCAGCATGCAATGCTTGAGTCATAGCAGGAAACGACCACAGTCAGCATGCAATGCTGTAGTAATAGCAGGATACCACCACAGTCAGCATGCAATGCTGTAGTCATAGCAGGATACCACCACAGTTAGCATCGCAATGCTGTAGTCATAGCAGGATACCACCACAGTCAGGATGCAATGCTGTAATCATAGCAGGATACCACCACAGTCAGTATGCAATGCTGTAGTCATAGCAGGATATCACCATAGTCAGCATGCACTGCTATAGTCATAGCAGGATACAACCACAGTCAGAATGCAATGCTGAAGTCATAGCAGGATACCACTGCAGTCAGTATGCAATGCTGTAGTCATAGCAGGATACCACCACAGTCAGCTTGCAATGCTGTAGTCATAGCAGGATACCACCACAGTCAACATGCAATGCTGTAGTCATAGCAGGATACCACCACAGTCAGCATGCAATGCTCTAGTCATAGCAGGATACAACCACAGTCAGCATGCAATGCTTTAGTCATAGCAGGATACCACCGCAGTCAGTATGCAATGCTGAAGTCATAGCAGGATACCACTGCAGTCAGTATGCAATGCTGTAGTCATAGCAGGATACCACCACAGTCAGCATGCAATGCTGTAGTCATAGCAGGATACCACCACAGTCAGCATGCAATGCTGTAGTCATAGCAGGATACCACCACAGTCAGCATGCAATGCTGTAGTCATAGCAGGATACAACCACAGTCAGCATGCAATGCTGTAGTCATAGCAGGATACCACCGCAGTCAGTATGCAATGCTGATGTCATAGCAGGATACCACTGCAGTCAGTATGCAATGCTGTAGTCATAGCAGGATACCACCACAGTCAGCATGCAATGCTGTAGTCATAGCAGGATACCACCACAGTCATCATGCAATGCTGTAGTCATAGCAAGATACCACCACAGTGAGCATGCACTGCTATAGTCATAGCAGGATACAACCACAGTCAGCATGCAATGCTCTAGTCATTGCAGGATACCACCGCAGTCAGTATGCAATGCTGTAGTCATAGCAGGATACCACCACAGTCAGTATGCAATGCTGTAGTCATAGCAGGATACCACCGCAGTCAGTATGCAATGCTCTAGTCATAGCAGGATACCACCGCAGTCAGTATGCAATGCTGTAGTCATTGCAGGATACCACCGCAGTCAGTATGCAATGCTCTAGTCATAGCAGGATACCACCACCATCAGTATGCAATGCTGAAGTCATAGCAGGATACCACCGCAGTCTGTATGCAATGCTGTAGTCATAGCAGGATACCACCACAGTCAGCATACAATGCTATAGTCATAGCAGGATACCACCACTCAACATGCAATGCTGTAGTCATAGCAGGATACCACCACAGTCAGCATGCAATGCTGTAGTCATAGCAGGATACCACCACAGTTAGTATGCAATGCTGTAGTCATAGCAGGATACCACCTGTCAGCATGCAATGCTGTAGTGATAGCAGGTATTACCACAGTCAGTATGCACTGCTCTAGGGAAAGCAGGTCCCACCAAAAGTAGGTATGCACAATATTATTGGTTCTTTCAGTAAAGTCACGTAGAAGGGAAATAATAAAATAATAAACATCAAACATAATATAAGAAAATTCTCACGTTTAGGCCACAACGCAAGCAGCCGTCCTCAGGTGAAGAAACAGAGCTGTCGGAAAGACAGCGTCCTAACGAACACTGCTAAGCTTGGCAGCGTATTTTAAATTGGGTGGGAGGAGGAGAGCGTCTTGATGAAGAAGTTTACATAACAGAGGGATTTAGCATGTTTATGACAAATGCAGATATGGGATTATTCACTCCTTGTGGAATGTGTAGGCAGGTGGGGGGTCTCAAAGTCATATTATGTTAGTGTATCATGTAGGATTGGCAATAATAAAGGGAGATTCAATTTTAATAAGAAAGAACTGCAACAGCCCAAACCACCGCGTATCAAGCTAGTGCATTATGTGGAAAATAAAAAAGGGAGTTTCTAAAGAACTATACATACCCTACTACCATGCAATAAACCGATGTGAAAAAAATAAATATAAACTACATCAATATAATCAATGTACTCAGTATACTCTCCAATAATCTGAGCTGTTAACATTAAGTAACTGGGTATACACTACACTATATAATGACTACCGTGTAGTAAACTGATAAAAAACTAAAATATAAACTACATCAATATAAACAATATACTCAATATACTCTCCAATAAGCTGAGGTTACATATCAGCGGAGGAATTTAGTATATTGACGCTAAGCAACTGCAACTACCCTACTACTAACAAAAAGTCATTATACATTACAATTTTACGTCACAAAAAATATATGCCTCCAACTAAACTTTTTTCTACATCACACGACTATACCCATCATATTTAGTCAGTATAGTCGTGTGATGTAGAAAATGGCATGTCATGTTCAAGTGATGAGCTCAATTCATGTCACTTTCAAGTGATGAGTACACTGCATGTCCCGTCCAAGTGATGAGCTCACTGCATATCACATTCAAGTGGCGAGCTCACTGCATGTCTTATTCACGTAACGAGCACACTGCATATCATTAAAGTGGCGAGCTCACTGCATGTCACATTCAAGTGGTGAGCTCACTGCATGTCGCATTTAAGTGATGAGCGCACTGCATGTCACTTTCAAGTGGTGAGCTCATTGCATGTCACTTTCAAGTGATGAGCTCACTGCATGTCACATTCAAGTGTTGAGCTCACTGCATGTCACATTCAAGTGATGAGCTCACTGCATGTCCCATTCATTCATGTGATGAGCTCCCTGCATGTCACATTCAAGTGATGAGCGCACTGCATGACGTTCAAGTGGTCAGTGCACTACATGTCACATTCAAGTGTTGAGCTCACTGCAAGTCACATTCAAGTGGTGAGCTCACTGCATGTCACATTCAAGTGGCGAACTCACTGCATGTCACATTCAAATGATGAGCGCACTGCATGTCACATTCAAGTGGTCAGTGCACTACATGTTACATTCAAGTGTTGAGCTCACTGCGTGTCACATTCAAGTGATGAGCTCACTGCATGTCCCATTCATTCATGTGATGAGCTCCCTGCATGTCACATTCAAGTGATGAGCTCACTGCATGTCACACTCAAGTGATGAGCGCACTGCATCTCACATTCAAGTGATAAGCTCACTGCTCGTCACATTCAAGTGATGAGCTCCTCCTCCTGCACGTAGCGTGGCAACCCATGGCACCTGTTGAGTCTGGGTTCCTGCGAGGAGGTGGGAGGTGGAGGAGGTTGAGGTGGAACTGGTGGTGGAGGAGGTGGACCCCTGACAAGGCCATTTTACCCCACCCTACCTGGCCATTATAACCCCACTCTCACTGGCCATTATAACCCCACCCTACCTGGCCATTATGAACCCACCCTACCAGCCTATTATAAACCCCAGTGACACGACAAATATGGACCCAGAACCCACACATCACTGACAACTATCACGATTGGTAATACCCCTAGACAACAAAGCCGAGTCTAATTAGCGTAATTGCATAAATTGACATAATTACCTAATTTTGTAAAATTACACCTTTTGCATTTTTCATTTCATTTTTATTATTTTTCAAGACAATATATACAACAATCCTGACCCTGATGCCTGTTGTATATTTGGAGTTCGCATGTTTCTCTCACTCTCCCCTTCGTTGTGAATTTTTGCCCGGCTCCTGTTTGTCACTCCACATTTATAGTTGCTGATATAAATTGACACGTAAAATGCCACTTAATTGGGCAATCATATGTGGCCAGGTTACGTCTGAAAAAGAGATATATCTTATGGGCCTTACCTGGTAAAATAAACAAATAAGCAGGTGGCTAGGTGAGTGATTGAATGAGAGAGTGGCTGAGTGATTGAGTGGTTGAGGGAGTGAGTGGCTGAGTTAGTGAGTGGCTGAGTGAGAGGCTGAATGAGTGAGTGGTTGAGTGAGTGGGTAGCAGAGTGACTAAGCAGCTGAGTGAGTGGCTGGGTGAGTGAGTTGTTGATTGAAAGCTTGAGTACGTGAGTGGTTGAGTGAGTGGCTGAGTGGGTGGCTGAGTGAGTGAGACACGGGAAGCAAGAGGGAGACAGGGGGAGATAGAAGAGTGAGACACGGGGAGAGAAAGGATACACGGCGAGAGAGAGGAGGGAGACAGGAGGAGGTTGGAGAGGGAAAAGCGGGGAGAGAGAAGAGACACGGAGAAAGATAGGAGGGAAACGCGGGGAGGGAGAGGAGAGAGACACGGCGACATAGAGGAAGGAGACACGGGGAGAGAGAGGAGGGAGACCCTGGGAAAAAAAGAAAGGAGGAGACACGCGGAGGAGGTGAGAGGTAGGAGGAGAGTGCGTGGAGGTGAGAGGGGAGAGATAGGAGGAGAGTGCGTAGAGGAGGCGAGGGCTCCTATAATGATGACTTCAAGGCATGCTGGGAGACAAGTTCATGTGACCCACATAGCACAGGGAGCCATCGCTGTTGGAACCGCATGGGCAGGGAACGTGGCCTCCAACCCACCACCTGCACCAGCCTCACCACCACAAACCAACAACCACAACTAGAACTACAAATTCAACCACAAATGTAACCACAAATGTAACCACAGCCACAACCATACCCAACAACCATAACCACTATAACCACAACTATAACCAAAACCAACTACAATTATAACCACACCCACAACAATAACCACAATTATAGCCATATCTATAACCACAACTCTAAGCACTAAAACCAGACACAACTAAAACCACAACCATGATATAACCACTACAACTATAACCGCATTTCCGGTTATCACAGGTGGCAACATATGGTGCGAAAGAAGTTCAACACACATACAACAACAAAAGACAAAGATTTATTCTATAGCCTATAACAGACTGTTGGGGCAAGTTCTGTTAGCGAGTACCTATGGAGACCCGCAGTGTGGAACACAAGCAGGTGGGTGGCCAGCACTACACCCGACCGTCTTTGTCTCCCGAGTGGCGATGTTTATTACACACCACAACAGGTACTCATTTCAGGCAGAGTCGACGTAGGGGAAGCCCTGGACTGGTTCAAATGATCGTCACTGGTGTTGGCCGTGAGCGGGAATCGAACTTTCTCGGGTCCGTGGCGTGGCGTTCAACCCCTACTCTACTGCTCCCTACACATACAACAACCATGAAAGCCAACATAACCACCTTCACCACAACTATAACCACAAAAACATAACATAACCATCACATTTCGATTTAAAGCTTTCGTGACTGCAATGATTCATCTTCTTTGGTTCTTTCGGTAAAGTCACGTAGAATGAGAATAAAATAATAAATTGATAAAATAAAATAACACAATAATATTCTCACGACGTTTCGGCCACAACACAAGCGGCCTTCATCAGGTGAAGGGAGCGAGACTGTCTGGTAGGACAGCGCTGGAGTGAGAGAGCCACGTTCAGATCACGGCTTTTAAGCTGTGTGAGAAGAACAAAGAGCCTTGACGAAGGAATTAGCATAAAATTTAGCATTGAAAAGGCTGAATGATTAGCTTGTGACTGGTCACAGAAATAGCTATGTTAAAAGTTAAAGCATACACATCCGCAGAGGCACCCATTGTTAAAAGGAATTAGCATAGAATTTAGCATTGAAATAGCTAAATTAAGGCATTCGCTTGTAACTGCTACAGAAATAGTTACGTTGAAGTCAGAGCATACACATTCACCGAGGCACTTAGTACAAATCAAAACAGGAGAATTTAGCATTGAAATAACTAGGCGAATTTAGCATTGAAATAACTGGATGATTTGCTGGTGACTGGTCACAGAATACTATATACTATATAGTGAACCAATAAAAACTAAAATATAAATTACCTTCATGTTATCAATAAACTCTATATTCTCCAATCAGCTAAGCTACCAACCATAAGTCGTTATATATCACAATGCTATATGGCGAAAAAATGGGTGGATTCTTACCCTCAAATTTCCGTACCACGGATAGCTACGGGCCCCGTTCAGACGGACGAGTTCGTCCATGGTCGGAACAGAGGAGGGGGAGAGAGACAGCTGCGAAGCCCTAGTATACTCCATGTTGTAAACCATACCATTAACCGTGGTGTGAGAGGTATTAAGAGGCAATGCTGGCGAAAGAGCTGCGGTCTGAAGGTCATCGTAAAATTACAATTAATTAAGAACAGAAATGATTTAACACATCTTTCCAGTGGTTACTAAGCCTGAATCCATCTTCTCGGTTGAAATTGTCTCTGTGCTTGTATATGTGAATGGCCTCATGAACGAATCTCTCATGGTAGCCAGTTGGTTTGCAAAGAACCTCCGTCTTGGAGAAGTCAATGTCATGTGAGCCCACTGAATTGTAACAGTGATCTGCCACGGCAGAGGAGTTCGTCTTACCGTGTTTCAAGTCTGCTTTATGTTCGCGGATGCGGTCCGAGATATGTCTTACCCTACATTGCAGGGGTCACTAAAAAGATCTCCAAAATCCTGAATAAACACAAGATCCAGGTCCGATTCAACACAGTACACAAAATCCGTGATTTAGTTCCATCTGTAAAAGATGCTCTTCCAGACATACAGTACCCGGGCGTTTACAAACTAAAGTGCCTCTGTGGCAGTAGCTACATTGGAGAAACCAAAAGACATATCTCGGACCGCATCCGCGAACATAAAGCAGACTTGAAACACGGTAAGACGAACTCCTCTGCCGTGGCAGATCACTGTTACAATTCAGTGGGCTCACATGACATTGACTTCTCCAAGACGGAGGTTCTTTGCAAACCAACTGGCTACCATGAGAGATTCGTTCATGAGGCCATTCACATATACAAGCACAGAGACAATTTCAACCGAGAAGATGGATTCAGGCTTAGTAACCACTGGAAAGATGTGTTAAATCATTTCTGTTCTTAATTAATTGTAATTTTACGATGACCTTCAGACCGCAGCTCTTTCGCCAGCATTGCCTCTTAATACCTCTCACACCACGGTTAATGGTATGGTTTACAACATGGAGTATACTAGGGCTTCGCAGCTGTCTCTCTCCCCCTCCTCTGTTCCGACCATGGACGAACTCGTCCGTCTGAACGGGGCCCGTAGCTATCCGTGGTACGGAAATTTGAGGGTAAGAATCCACCCATTTTTTCGCCATATAGCATTGTGATATATAACGACTTATGGTTGGTAGCTTAGCTGATTGGAGAATATAGAGTTTATTGATAACATGAAGGTAATTTATATTTTAGTTTTTATTGGTTCACTATATAGTATATAGTATTCTGTGACCAGTCACCAGCAAATCACCCAGTTATTTCAATGCTAAATTCGCCTAGTTATTTCAATGCTAAATTCTCCTGTTTTGATTTGTACTAAGTGCCTCGGTGAATGTGTATGCTCTGACTTCAACGTAACTATTTCTGTAGCAGTTACAAGCGAATGCCTTAATTTAGCTATTTCAATGCTAAATTCTATGCTAATTCCTTTTAACAATGGGTGCCTCTGCGGATGTGTATGCTTTAACTTTTAACATAGCTATTTCTGTGACCAGTCACAAGCTAATCATTCAGCCTTTTCAATGCTAAATTTTATGCTAATTCCTTCGTCAAGGCTCTTTGTTCTTCTCACACAGCTTAAAAGCCGTGATCTGAACGTGGCTCTCTCACTCCAGCGCTGTCCTACCAGACAGTCTCGCTCCCTTCACCTGATGAAGGCCGCTTGTGTTGTGGCCGAAACGTCGTGAGAATATTATTGTGTTATTTTATTTTATCAATTTATTATTTTATTCTCATTCTACGTGACTTTACCGAAAGAACCAAAGAAGATAACCATCACAACTTGTACCACAATCACAATTATAACCACAACCCCAAGTATAACAACAACAATAACATAACCACAACTGTAACTATAACCATGAAAACCCCAACCTCCACGTACACAACTATAGCCACAAAAAATATACCCCCCACAACCGCAATTATTACCACAACCAAAAGCACCATAACAACCAACATAACCACCTACACCACAACTAAAACCTGAACCACCACTACAACCAGCGATACAACCACAACTATAACCACTGCCACCACATTCAAAACCACCACAACCAACATCACCTCAACCACCACAACCATAACAAGCAACATAACCACAACAACCACATTGATGCTGATACTCTAACACCACCTACACAACCACTTTATCAAGGCTCTATGTATCCGTGTGTCCATGTGTCTCCGTGTCTCCACATGTCCCTGTGGGTGGGTGAATAGATGGGTTAGTGGGTGAGTTGGTGAGTGGGCAAGTGAGTGGGTGGGTGTGTGGGCGATGGAATCGAACCTGCACCTCTGCAGTGCAAGTCCAGTGAGCTAACGACCCGCATGTGGTGGGGTAAAGTGTGGGTACGCCCACCTTGCTCCAAAACGTGGAGATCAGCGTGGAAGAGTAGACCAAATACCCTAATTAGCGGCGTCTAGTGGAGGCCTCCTCCGCCAGCACGCGATTCGCCTCCTTCACAATAAACCCTTCCTTGCAAAGATAAAAAAGTATATTTGACTGATCCCATCAGCCTCTCATCAGCAGCAATGGCTCAACTCGAGCGCCACTCTGGACCGCTTTCCACCTTCAGTGCCTCAGCAGCAGAGCCGGGCTCTGCTTGAACCGATGCCGTGAGCCCAGCAGCTGTTTAGAAGCCTACGGCTGTGGGTCGCCTTTGTCTCTCCTCCACCACTGCTGAGGTGTCCACACCATGCGAGGTTCTCACCTTCAGGCTGAGTCGACCCAGAGGAGGCCCAGGCAGCGAACCGCTTCAGAAGTTGGCGCCACGTTCACCGGCGTAAGCGGAAGTAGAGAGAGCAGCAGAAGCATCGCGTGTGGGGAGCAGCTGAGGTGTGGATCAGAACTGTGTATTAGTGGTGGTGTGGTAGTAGTGGTGGTGGTGTTCGTGGTGGTGGGGTTGTTAGTGGTATTGGGGTTGTTATTGGTGGTGGGGTTGTTATTGGTGGTGGGGTTGTTATTGGTGGTGGCGTTGTTAGTGGTGGGGTTGTTGTTAGTAATGCTCTGTTAAGGCTAAATACGCGGGAGCTTTGTCTTTGGCGGTGTGAGTGGGGGAGGGGGCGTAGAGGGGGGGGGAAGGTGCTGGGGGGGAGGGGCTCACAGGATATTGCGTCACTGAGGGCGTGATCACCGAGCCCCGCCCCCACTTGTTTCTGCCGATCTTTTTTCTCACATGTGGCGGTAGAGAAGCACCGAGACGACAGAAGCAGCGACTCTCTGGAGGAAGTGAGGAACTGTAGGTGAGTGGTGATGTGAGTGGTGAGGACGTGTGTGTCTGTGTAGTGTACTGGCAGGAGGAGTGGTGGCGTTAGTGGTGTTACTGATAGTGGTGGTGGTGTGTTGTGAGTGAGTCGTGACGATGTGAGTTCATGTCAGAATCAGAATATTTATACTGGAGTCAGATGAGCTATACAGCTCTTTCTCACAGATGTCCAGTGTTGTGGGTGAGTGGTAAAGATGTAACCTCGCGTTGATGTGAGTTTCTTATTAATGATGTGGGTCCGTGTTAATGATGTGGGTTTGTGATTTAAAGCTTTCGTGACTGCAGTAATTCATATTCTTAGTTCTTTCGGTAAAGTCACGTTGAAGGGAAACAATAAAATAATAAAATATATATAAAACAATAAAATTCTCACGACGTTTCGACCATAACACAAACGGTCGTCATCAGGTGTGTCTGTTTGCATAAATGTATTTATTTTTAAACGGTGTATTTATTTATTTATAAAAAACGTTAGCACCACACGCAGCGATTTAGCAGTTTATTTAAAAGTACGAGTCCATCTATGTTCTGAAAAGAGGAGGGGGGAGACGAAACAATCATTGTATGCCGTCTGAAAGCCACTGTAAGCGTGAACAATCAATTAAAACCTGAAATGGTTTATCAAATCTTTCCAATGATTGCTAAGCCAGAATCCATCTTCTCGGTTGAAATTGTCTCTGTGCTTGTATATGTGGATAGCCTCATGAACGAATTTCTCATGGTAGCCAGATGGCTTACAAAGAACCTCTGTCTTGGAAAAGTCAATGTCATGTGAGCCTACTGAATTATAACAATAATCTGCCACGGCCGAGGTGTTGGTCCTACCGTGTTTAAGGTCTCCTTTGTGTTCACGAATGCGGTCCGAGACATGGCGTTTGGTTTCTCCAATGTAACTACTACCACAGAGGCAACTTAGTTTGTAGATACCAGGGTATTGTATGCCCGGAATCACATCTTTTACAGACGGAACCAGATCACGGATTTTATGTAATGTGTTGAAACGGACCTGGATCTTGTGTTTATTCAAGATTTTGGAGATCTTTTTTGTGATCCCCGCAATGTAGGGTAAAGTGATGGTTTTGAAAGGCTCCTCAAGAGGGTACTTCTTCATGGTTTGAGTGATAGCTTTGCGGATTGTATAGTCGGAGTAACCATTAGCCTTAAGAGCTTGGTGTACGTGCTTGAGTTCACTGCCTATGTGTTCCTGGTCGGATATGCATTGGGCTCTATGATACAGAGTCTTGATGAGAGAATTCTTCTGTGATGGATGGTGATGGGAATCCGGTTTCAGATAAGCATCCGTATGGGTAGCTTTCCTGTAGACAAAGTGGCTCATTGAACCATCAGGTCTCTTTTTAATTAGGACATCCAAAAAAGGTAGCTTGCCATCTTTTTCGACTTCCATGGTAAATCTGATGGCTGGGTGTATGGAATTGATGTGGTCGAAGAATTGGTCTAGAGCAGGCCGGCCATGTGGTCAGATGACAAAAGTGTCATCCGCGTACCTCTTCCATAAGGTTGGGCGCAGTGGCAGTCTGGATGGCGTCAGTCTCAAATTTCTCCATGAAAATGTTAGCTATAACCGGAGATAGGGGGGAGCCCATTGGGGTGCCCTCAGTTTGTTTGTAGAAAGTTCCATTCCAAGCGAAGGGCTATCCACATATACAAGCACAGGGACAATTTCAACCGAGAAGATGGATTCTGGCTTAGCATTGGAAAGATTTGATAAACCATTTCAGGTCTTAATTGATTGTTCACGCTTAAAGTGGCTTTCAGACAGCATACATTAAAATTTGTCGTCTCCCCCCTCCTCTTTTCAGAACATAGATGGACTAGTTCTTCTAAATAAACTGCCAAATCGCTGCACGTGGCGCTAACGTTTTTTTAAATAAATAAATAAATACACCGTTTGAAAATAAATAATTTCATGCAAACCGACACACCTGATGACGACCGTTTGTGTTATGGTCGAAACGTCGTGAAAATTTTTATTGTTTTATATATATTTTATTATTTCATTGTTTCCCTTCAACGTGACTTTACCGAAAGAACTAAGAAGATGTGGGTTTGTGTTGATGATGTTGGTTCACGGTGAGGATGAGTCTGTGATGTGACGTGACTCGTGTTGTGACGTGGGAAGCAGTGCCGACGTGCACCCTCTACCCTGTGTGATCCTCGCCTTCGTCTCCCGCTCTCCACACAGAGACCCGGACCGTGCGAGAGACGCCGCGAATTATGTGCACTCTGCACTGTTCGGACCGTGTACCAGTCGGAGCGCGGGCGGTGTTGTTGCAGTGAATGCCACGCTGCCCTCCAAGTTCGACTCCCGCTCACGGCCACCAACACTGCTGACGATTACCTCAACCACTCCTGGGCCTCCCCTTGTAGCCATAACGAGCAGCACCTACGAAGACCGGCACGGCACACGACACCAGTGTTGGTGGCCGTGAGCAGGAATCGAACCCCGGGTCGCTAGGTTCATAGCACAGCGCGCTAATCACTACACTACCGCACACACACACAGACACACACAAACACACAGATACACACACAGATACACAGACATACACACAAACACTCAGACACACACACAGACATACAGACACACACAGATGAGACACAACACACATCCGCCCTCGGGCCGTGACGTCACACCCGCTTCCACCCAGTGTGCCGCTAGAGCCACGCTGCAAGCTGCCTGCTGAGGAGCGCCTCTCTGCACGAAGCCTCCTGGAGCCTCTCTCGTAGCAGTCACCATGGAGGCTCACGGGCTGCGCAGTACTTCACGCACCCTCGTGACGCTGCTCGTGGCGAGCTCCGCGTTCCTCGCGTCTGTGCCCACGGAGGAGAAGAATTTCTCCCCTAACTGGCTGGTTAAGCTGAGGGGAGCCTGGGAGGTCCAACCGCCACAGGCCGGACAGCCTCTACCTCTCACCAAAGCGACCGTGGCCGTCCACATCAGCAACCGCCTCACAGGTCACGAAGCCGAGAGGGTGCCTCGAGTCGCTTCCTCTCCCAGCCATGGCATGGAGGTTCCCCAAGGAGGAGGAGAAGACGACGACCCAGCTCCTTCAGGGTGGACGACCTTCATGGAGATGCTGCACAGCGGGCCGGTGGCCATCGCCTACGAGGTGGCGAGCGCGGGGATCACCCTCCTCAGCCTCGGAGTGGCGGCTGAAGAATGCAGTGGTGAGTGCCGACTTCACGCTCACACAGGCCATCAGCGTGGCACCGTGACATACACCACATGCAGAGACACCACACGCAGAGATGCATCACGCGTACAGATCACTCGCGCAGATATAAGAATCTCACTCGCATACACCACACACACAAGTATATATCACATCCACGCACACATCCTAGACAAAGTCGCATATGTCATTTGGAACAAGCAAACACCTTGCTCAATTAAGTATACTTAAAAATTATCCACTGCAACTTTAAGGGTGTTTTTTGTTACTGGCAGCGTGGCATTTGGGACATGTGCTGGACTCAGCTGTCCTTGTGCGGCGTTGGTGAGTTGCGCTGGTGCGGACAGAACAATGTCCCCTAGCCAGTAGAGTCAGAACAATAATATTTTTTAATGGTTGAGGAATCCGATGAGCTATAAAGCTCTTTTTCACAGATGTCCGGTAGGGGCTGGTAAGAACGTTACAACAACAAATACTACAAAAACATGTAATAGTGCAAAGTACAAGAAAGGTTAACAAATCACCCAAACACAAACAAATAAAACTAAACCAGCCCCATCATACTCTTTGGTTCTTTCGGTAAAGTCACGTAGGTATAAAATAAAGTAAATCACGATGTTTCGGGTGCAACACAAGCGTCCATCATCGGGTGGGGAAAGCATGGTCTGCTGCTGAGGCAGACTGATTTATTTGATTTTATACCTACGTGACCTTGCCGAAAGAACCAAAGAGTATGGATTCCTGCAGTCACGAAAGCTTCAAATCAAGAACACCCCCATCATACCAGTCAAAGCCCACTGAGGTACTAACTTATTTTTCAGATGGAACCTGGTCACAAATGAAAGCTCAACCTCGTTGTAAACCGCGCACGCACGTGAGCGCAAACCGCTACTGTAGGCGATTGCGCAGGTACGCGAGCGCTGGGCACCACCAAAAATAGTCGTGTAGGCACGCGCGTGCTGAACAATACTGTAAACGATCGTACAGGTACGGACACCAAGCACGCTCTACTCCTTTATTCGCCGCAAACAGCCGCGTGTGCGCGCGAACACAAAACACTCTCCACCCTCCTCTTCACCCTCCAAAGGAGCACACGAAACAGTTTATTCCCCTACCAGTTATTTTATTTACCGCAAGCAACCCGTTAAGCTACGCGTAATTGTGTGGGTCAGTGGATGTCAGCCTATTCCCCTTGAGATCCTAGACTGTATTTCCTCTGCCTATCGCTCTGCTTTCTACCCTCGATCAAATAGCCCAAACTTACCTCTCTCTCTTACTCACGTGTACTTCCACTCTGCTGCGCTGGAAGCTGTAGAAAAGCGATCAGTAGAGGGTTGAGCCTGGCTGCGCTGAAGCGCATCACGCGGACGTCTCGAACGGCTAACTCCCCTCCTGCGTTGACCGCGATGATCTTGAAGAACTGCCTTGCTACCTGAATCCCCCTCCCTTTATCCCACCTACAACAAAGGAATTTCGCCGTTTCGCTCCCTTGGCCTCCCGTCCAATCAGGGGCTCGGATTTTCCCACCCTTCGATACCCGGATCCCAACTCGGGTGATGTCGCCGCAGTGATCTCTCCGACATCCGCTCTCTGTTCTCCCGCTACCAGTCCACTGACCCGTGCTTGTGTGTGTGTGGTTCCACTCGCGGTGGCTCGATGGCCCTTGCCGTGACCATGCAACTTTAATATTAGGTCCCGGCGCCGCAGTGCATGTCAGCTACAGGGGGAAGATCGCCCAATTTCCCGGCCGCAGGAAACCATGAAGATCGATCCCATTAGGGACTTCTGGAAAAAAAACCTATCGGCCGGGTGACCTCCCCTCCTGGCTCTACGTGGGGCGTGTGTGCGTTCGTGCGGGGGGAGGGGGGGTGGCGAGGGTGCACCGCGTTGGCGTCGGCATCCCCCGGTGGCGGCTTCACGGCGGTGGGCACGGCCTCGGCAGAGCGGCTCTGCTGCGGCGGCCTCACGACTGTGCAGTGGGCAAAACGCGGACGTCTGAGAAGGCACCAGCCCCGGGAGAGTGGCGGGAAATCCGAGGCATCGGTGACGGCGACGCGGCGGTGGGCACGGCTCCGCTGGAGCGGCTCCGCTGCGGCGGCACCACAGATGACGGTTCCCCAAGATGGAGAATACCCGTCTCCCTCAAGGTGGACGACCTTGATGAAGATGCTGCACAGTGGGCCGGTGGCCATCACTTACGACGTGGAGAGCGCGGGGATCACCATTACCAGCCTAAGAGTCTGGCTGAAGAATCCACTAATAAGAGAGAGAGTATGCTGGCGTCACTGTAACATAGAACATCAGCAGGACACCACAACAGAGACACCACACCCAGAGAGGCATCATGGATATAGATCACTCAGGCAAATGTCATAATCTCACATGCATAGATGACACAAATCAGAATCAGAATATTTATACTGGAAGAATCCGATGAGCTATTAAGCTATTTTTCACAGATGTACAGGAGAGGCAGGTTAGAACGTTACAACAACAAACAATAAAAAATCACACTCACATCCTCGACAAAGTCGCACACATTTATTACAAGCACACATTGTTCATGTTGGTGGATTACAAATAGTTGTCCGATATTTGCCACTGAAAGGCAGGTACAACACTCGTGCTCAATCAATGGTGGTGGTGTGGCAGATGGCAAGTGAAAAAAACATATTTGAGTGGAGTGACCAACAGGGGAAGAAGGAGACTGCAATCTCTTGCCTCTCATAATGATTTTGTTTCCGGTTTTAAACAGAAGTCATCGCAGCGCAGACGAGTTTACCGAAGCCGCTACATGAGAGGATCCATGTGGAAATTGGCTCGGAGCAAGTGCCACCCCATGAAAATCAAGAGGACCCATAGATCCCTAAAGACTCAACTGGATGGCTGCTCCATGATGAATAGCTCACCAACACTTACCAGCGCACCCACCAACAGCACCACTCCTACCAACACCACCACTCCTACCAACACCACCATTCCTACCAACACCACCATGACAAACCCCACCCCGAAAAACACCGCTATCTCGACTAACACCATCACACTTTTAAATACCAACACCTCTACCAATACTATCCTGACTAACACCACCACCCCTTCCACCCCTACAAACCCTACCAACAGCATTTTCTCCACCTTCACTACCACCCGGACCAACACCATCATCCCAGCTGAGTGTGAGTGGTGTCACCTCATGATAATGGCCCGCATCAATGCCCGCCGCACTAAAATAAGCTCAATTACCCCTACCAGCTCAATCACCAACTCCACCGCTCCTACCAACTCCGCCACTTTGACCAATCCCACGTTTATCAACATTACCTCCTCTACCCTCACTACCACCCCTACCCACATCACCCCAGCTGAGCATGTGTCCAGCCTCATGATCATGAGGGAAAAGAGATCACTCTTCATGGCTGGATGAATGCCTGCTCCACCACTCCTACCAACTCCACCACCTCTACCAACCACACACCTACTAACACTACCTCCTCTACTAACCCAACCCTGACCACCATCACTTCCTCTACCCTCACCACCACTCCTTCCCACATCATCACCCCAGCTGAGCGTGAGTCCCGCCTCGTGATCATGAGGGCAAAGAGACCACTCTTCATGGCCCGGATCAATGCCTGCTCCACCACTCCTACCAACTCCACCACCTTTAGAATCCGCACACCTACCAACACCACCACCCCTCCCAACACCGCTACCCTTACCAAACGCAACTACTCCGACGAACACCACCACTCCTACCAAAACCAACCCTACCAACGCCAACCCTACCAACACCAACCATACCAACACCATTATTCCTACCAACACCACTCCCCCTACCAACACCAACCCTACCAACACCAATCCTACCAACACAATGACTCCTACCAACACGACCACCCCAACCGACACCATCACTCTTTCCAACAACAGCCCTATCAACGCTACCTATCCTACAATTGCCAACTCTATAAACACCTTTACCTCTACCAACACCACCACCACCCCAAATAAGAAATAATACAAAATAAATAACATTCCAACATCGCTGCACCCTTTCCATGTTCCCTCCTTTGTTTACGCGTCATCCATTAAAATAAGTTATTGTTATTTTTTAAGAATAATAGTTACTAAGAATATTGTTTTGTATTAAGTGAAGTCATAATATTGTTCGAAAAGCTGGTTAATGTAGATCCTTTGTCAGTCATTTCTAGATGATTGCCTCGCCTTGCCTACATTCACCTTGGTGACTCAATCACATGCTCAAGGACACGAGTGATATTTTCGGCTAACAGAAGGTGTGAACCTACCTTTACCACCAGCAGTTGGATGGACTGGTGAAGTTGTCTAAACAGAACCATTTATATGCCCGATGTTGATTGCTTCCAATGTGTATGCTTGTGACTGACAGATCTGTGGTGAGCAGAAGTGTAAAGGTTAGCGTGCCAACACCAGTGATGATTATCTAAATCGTTACTAGGCCTCCCCTAGGTCGACTCAGTCTCAAATTAGTGCCTGGTGCTCATTTAGCTTAGGCTACCTCACATGCCATGTCAGCCTTAATAAGGCGCTCGCTAACAGCGCTTGCCACAACAGTCTTAAGTCTTTACGGAGGATCTTTGTCTTTGACTGACACATCTGTGGGCTAGAGTGTAGCTTGATTTAGTGTTCATGTGAGGGATGTGCTTTGCCTGCCGCCGCCACTGCGTCTCCGCTCATGTGTGTTTAGCCGTGTCAGTGACGCGCCACGATGTCACTGCTGCTGCTGCTGTCACTGCCACGACCCAGTCGGTGTAGCGTGCTCTGGGACGAACTAAAAAAGTGGCACGAGGATTATTGCTCCTACTTCAGCAGATCAAGAACGGTTCTCATGGAGTCATCAAAATGCACCTGAAACCACTGCTGAGCATCTCAATCACATATGTGAAATGTCACCAGTGGTGTCCGTTGCCCCTGCTGTGAGTGGCGGAGATGTCCGTGAATGGTGATGTCCCTGAGTGGCGGTAGAGTCTTTGTACAATGCGGCTACTGTATTCGTGATGAAATAACCTGAGACGAGCATGCTTGGTGGAGCTCAACAGAAGGTGGTGAGGCAGAGGTGTGAACTGAAAGTTCGAGCTTAAGGCGTGAGCTCAAGGTGTAAGGTCGAGGTATAAGCTGATGTGAGCTGGAGATGCGATCTGGAGGGGAGCACGCGGTGTCCCCATGCTCACAAGCGTCGTGTTGCGGGAGGTGGCCCGAACTAAACTATTTTTATTTACCAAGTAAGGCCCACTGGTCCATGTAGCTCTTTTTCAGACGCGACCTGGTCACAAGGGAGCAGCAGCACTCTGCGCTGTCTTCGCGGAGGGGGTCCAAGGGGCGTTGGGGGGGGCTCTGGGGTGCGGTCACCGCATCGCGCCGCTTTTAGATGCGCTTCTGCGGCCATCTGGACCGCTCTTCCTTCCGATATTTGGAAGCCATTGGAGCTCTGCACTTTTAAATGTCTTTGACAACTCATTTTCTTAGAACCGCTTTTTGTGCTTAGTTTGTTGTCCTTCCCCAGCACCTTCGATTAGCGCGGTTGGCTACGTACGGTGCGATAGAAGTTCAACATACATACATATTCTATGTTAGTGCTGTATTTTGTGCATTGGTGTTGCAGCCAGCCAGAAACCGGCGCGACCAACAATATCCCCAAGCTCTGTGGTCCTACATTGGGATTATTTGTCGATACCGCGTTGGCAGTGGTGCACAAATAACACAAATCACTGAACTCATTCGTTAATACAACGGCTGCCTTAAGAGGAAAATATATCATGGGCGATGTTTCAGGCAATGGGCCCCACTGCATGACATATGTTTGCCCAGCTCCATTCAAGAGCGAGTATACATGTGAGGGGAGAGAACCAACGCGTGTGAGGGGGAAACATTCAATCTCCGAGAGCTGGAAATGTCTCCGCTTGCTGCGCTGCCCAGACCCTGGCTAGGCCAGGAGATGGCGACCTCAGCGACCACGGGTAGGAGTTTCACCAAATTTGTGTGGCGATCCACATGTGCACGCACACGTGCACGCACACACACATAGACTTACACACTCACACACACAGACTCACTCACAGACTCACTCAACAACAACCGCCATTCGCCACTAAGTAGGGCGGCGACGTCACCACGACGCTTGTGCCAGGCCATGTGCACCTTGAGGCCACGTGAAGTGTCGAACGCCCGCTGGCAGGAGGTCACGGGGCAGACTCAGGTGCCACGGGTCGACTGAGATGACTGGCTGATGCACCACCTGTGCCCCCTACTGTGCCAACCTGCTGTGCCTTAGTCACCCGGCGCTCCGCTCGTTGTTGTGAGCGTCACTCCTCCGCCCTCTGTTGGAGGGCGACTGCCTCCAACTGCCCAGTAGCGTTCTTCACGAGCCTCCTCCACAGAGGCCGATCTTGACAGCGCTGGTACCAGTCATCGGCAAGTCCACTCAGCTCCACGTCCTCCTGTACCACATCACTCCATCTCTTCTCTAGCCCATGCCACGCCCGTTTAGCCCCCTCGATCCGACCGAACAAAAGCTGTTTCGGCATGCGGTGGCTGGGCATGCGGGCTACATGACCCAGCCAACACAGCCTTGCCTGCCAGAGGAGCTCACCGATGGGACCTTGCCCAGCTCTTTTGAGGATTTATGAGCTCCTCACACAATCCAGCCTGGTTAAACCCAGGATGGATCGTAGGCAGGCCAGCTTAAATGTTTCCAACCTGCGAAGATGCTCCATTAGGGGGGTCCACGTTTCGCAAGTGTAGAGAAGGAAGGGAATGACCGTGGCCGAGAAGACCCGAAGCTTAATGCGAAGTGACAGACCAGGTAGCTTCCACACAGCGTTACGCAACCGATGAAAAGATATTGCCGCTCACACACTCACTCACACACTCACACAGACACACACACAGACTGACACAAAGATCCCCCGTATATCCTGAACAGACTTTTGGGGCAAGTGCTGTTAGCGAGCAGCTATGCATGGCACACGAGGGGGTGGGCAGCCAGCACCACGCCCGGCCGCCTTTTTCTCCCTAGTGGCGATGTTTACACACAGCACCGCGCTAACCGCTGCACCACCGCTCCCCCGCTGTTACAGTACAGCACTGTCCCCAGGTAAGATGGCCGCCCGCCTCCACGTGACTCGGCGCGCGCACTCGGCACGTGGTGTCATCACCACGTGGTGTCACCGAAAGCGCGGTCACGCGCCATCCCTGCTCACGGAGTCGCTGCCGCATTGGTCTCTGGGCCTCTCGTGTCCAGCGTCTGTCGGTCTCTTGTGACTCTGTGTGCGAGTCGCTGGCTATCTGTAAGGGTCTCTTCTGGGTCTTTGTGCGAGTCTCTGGGTCTCTGTGTGAGGGTCTGGGTCTCTGTGTGAGGGTCTCTGGGCCTGGTGCAAGGAACAAGAAAATGGAGCCTGCCAATGTCCCCCTCTCCTCCACGTGGCGTGGCAATGCAGCCGCTCCCCGCTCGTGTGGGCCAGTGCAGTTGCACCGCCTGCACACGCGGTAGTAGACGCGGTAGCCACTGGTGGTGTACCGCGTGCTCATAATTTTCTGTACTGTATCGTCATTTCCTGAACATGAACATAAAGGTAATTGTCTATAGCACACAATACAGGTTTATAGCACATAATACAGTTTTTTTGGTACAATTTTACGTGATCTAACCAAAAAAAACGTGTATTATGGATAATATTTTTCGCGAAAGCCTGCGTGTTAAACAGTTTATAGCACAGCCTGCGTGTTAAACTGTTTAGTCATGCGCTTGTGTTTTAGTGTTGCCCTTGCTCCCAACACTCCGATTAGCACAGTTGGCTACGTTGAAAGAAGTTTAACACGCTACAAGTTATTTTACTTTCTACATCCGTTAATGGAGCAGATCACGGCAAAAATAACAACTAAAGTCTCGAGTAAGGCAATGTGTTATATTCTGTTTTGTCCATGATGACAGTGGCATTGCCCTTGTCGGCTGAGAGGACAACAATATCATCCCTTTTTTTTAATTGAGAACTACTCAACGATGGCAGCTATACAAAAATAAAAAGAGATCCCACCAACAGCCTGGTCACTAAAACGAACAAAATGATCTCTGATTCAACAGCATTAATTGATGAGATCAAACAGTTCTCGTTGAAACCCTCTGCTACCTGACCACCAAGATTATATGGCCTTCCAAAGATACACAAAGAAGATACACCCCTTCGTCCCATCGTCTCTACTATCATCTCCCCCACCTACAAACTGGCACGTTTTCTTGCTGATATACTGCGACCTTTCACTGGAAAAAACACCTCTGCGGTATTAGATTCTACTCACCTGGTATCGACAATCAAAGGCATTTCCCTGTCCCCAGACGACCTGCTTGTCAGTTTTGATGTGGTGTCCTTGTTCACCAAAGTCCCGGTACCTGACACCATCGCTATCATTGAAGACCTGGTTCATCAAGGACTGCATACTGGTGTACCCCCCTTGGTGAGACATTGCTCAACCAACACATACTTCACCTGGAATGGAACTTTCTACAAGCAAACTGAGGGCACCCCAATGGGCTCCGCCCTATCTCCGGTTGTAGCCAACGTATTCATGGAAAAATTTGAAACTGACCCCATCCAGACTGCCACTCTATGCCCGACCTTATGTAAGAGGTACGTTGATGACACCTTTGTCATCTGGCCACATGGCCAGCCTGCTCTAGACGAATTCCGCGACCACATCAATTCCATACACCCAGCCATCAGATTTACCATGGAGGTCGAAAAAGATGGCAAACTACCCTTTTTGGATGTCTTAATTAAAAGGAGACATGATGGTTCAATGAGCCACTCTGTCTACAGGAAAGCAACCCATACAGATGCTTACTTGAAACCGGATTCCCACCACCATCCATCCCAGAAGAACTCCCTCATCAAGACTCTATACCATAGAGCCCAATGCATTTCCGACCAGGAACACATTACCAGTGAACTCAAGCACGTACACCAGGCTCTCAGGGCTAATGGTTACTCCGACTACACAATCTGCAAAGCCATCACTCCAGTCATGAAGAAGGATCCTCTTGTGGAGCCACTCAAAACCATCACCTTACCCTACATTGCAGGGGTCACTAAAAAGATCTCCAAAATCCTGAATAAACACAAGATCCAGGTCCGATTCAACACAGTACATAAAATCCGTGATCTGGTTCCATCTGTAAAAGATGCTGTTCCAGACATACAGTACCTGGGCGTTTACAAACTAAAGTGCCTCTGTGGTAGTAGCTACATTGGAGAAACCAAACGACATATCTCGGACCGCATCCGCGAACATAAAGCAGACTTGAAACACGGTAGAACGAACTCCTCTGCCGTGGCAGATCACTGTTATAATTCATTGGGCTCACATGACATTGAATTCTCCAAGACGGAGGTTCTTTGCAAACCAACCGGCTACCATGAGAGATTCGTTCATGAGGCCATTCACATATACAAGCACAGAGACAATTTCAACCGAGAAGATGGATTCTGGCTTAATAACCATTGGAAAGATGTTTTAAACCATTTCTGTTCTTAATTAATTGTATTTTACGATGACCTTCAGACCGCAGCTCTTTCGCCAGCATTGACTCTTAATACCTCTCACACCACGGTAAATGGTATGGTTTACAACATGGAGTATAATAGCGCCTCGCAGCTGTCTCTCTCCCCCTCCTCTGTTCCGACCATGGATGAACTCGTCTGTCTGAACGGGGCCCATAGCTATCCGTGTTGCTAAAGTTGAGGGTAAGAATCCACCCATTTTTTCGCCATATAGCATTGTGAAATATAACGACTTATTGTTGGTAGCTTATCTGATTGGAGAATATAGAGTTTATTGATAACATTAAGGTAATTTATATTTTAGTTTTTTATTGGTTCACTATATAGTACTGTGAATAGCTCAGATGTGTAGGCCTTGACTTCAACATAGCCATTTCTGTGACCAGTCACTAGCTAATCACTCAGTTATTTCAATGCTAAATTCGCCTAGTTATTTCAAGGATAAATTATCCTGTTTGATTTGTACTAAGTGCCTCGGTGAATGTGTATGCTCTGACTTTAACATAGCTATTTCTGTGACCAGTTACAAGCTAATCACTCAGCTATTTCAATGCTAAATTCTATGCTAATTCCTTTGTCAAGGGGTGCCTCTGCGGATGTGTATGCTTTAACTTAGCTATTTCAATGCTAAATTCTATGCTAATTCCTTTGTCAAGGGGTGCCTCTGCGGATGTGTATGCTTTAACTTTTAACAAAGCCATTTCTGTGACCAATCACAAGCTAATCACTCAGCCATTTCAATGCTAAATTATATGCTAATTCCTTTGTCAAGGCGCTTTGTTTCCTCTCACACAGCTTAAAGGTCGTGATCTGAACGTGGCTTTTTCACTCCAGTGCTGTCCTACCAGACAGTCTCGTCCCTTCACCTGATGAAGGCCACCTGTGTTGTGGCCGAAACGTCGTGAGAATATTATTGTGTTATTTTATTTTATAAATTTACTATTTTATTCTCATTCTACGTGACTTTAACGAAAGAACCAAAGAAGATGAATCATTGCAGTCACGAAAGCTTTAAATCGGACTCGTCCTTCTAAATAAACTGCCAAATTGCTGCGCGTGGTGCTAACGTTTTTAATAAATAAATACACCGTTTAAAAATAAATAAATTTATACAAACCGACACACCTGATGACGACCGTTTGTGTTATGGTCGAAACGTCGTGAGAATTTTTATTGTTTTATATATATTTTATTGTTTCCCTTCAACGTGACTTTACCGAAAGAACTAAGAATATGAATTACTGCAGTCACGAAAGCTTTAAATCACAAACCCACATCATTAACACGGACCCACATCATTAATAAGAAACTCACATCAAGACGAGGTTACATCTTTACCACTCACCCACAACACTGGACATCTGTGAGAAAGAGCTGTATAGCTCATCTGACTCCAGTATAAATATTCTGATTCTGACATGAACTCACATCATCACGACTCACTCACAACACCTGATATGGTTTATCAAATCTTTCCAATGCTAAGCCAGAATCCATCTTCTCGGTTGAAATTGTCTCTGTGCTTGTATATGTGGATAGCCCTTCACTTGGAATGGAACTTTCTACAAACAAACTGAGGGGATCCCAATGGGCTCCCCCCTATCTCCGGTTATAGCTAACATTTTCATTGAGAAATTTGAGACTGACGCCATCCAGACTGCCACTCTGCGCCCAACCTTATGGAAGAGGTACGTGGATGACACTTTTGTTATCTGACAACATGGCCGGCCTGCTCTAGACCAATTCTTCGACCACATCAATTCCATACACCCAGCCATCAGATTTACCATGGAAGTCGAAAAAGATGGCAAGCTACCTTTTTTGGATGTCCTAATTAAAAAGAGACCTGATGGTTCAATGAGCCACTCTGTCTACAGGAAAGCTACCCATACGGATGCTTATCTGAAACCGGATTCCCACCACCATCCATCACAGAAGAATTCTCTCATCAAGACTCTGTATCATAGAGCCCAATGCATATCCGACCAGGAACACATAGGCAGTGAACTCAAGCACGTACACCAAGCTCTTAAGGCTAATGGTTACTCCGACTATACAATCCGCAAAGCTATCACTCAAACCATGAAGAAGGACCCTCTTGAGGAGCCTTTCAAAACCATCACTTTACCCTACATTGCGGGGATCACAAAAAAGATCTCCAAAATCTTGAATAAACACAAGATCCAGGTCCGTTTCAACACATTACATAAAATCCGTGATCTGGTTCCGTCTGTAAAAGATGTGATTTCGGACATACAATACCCTGGTATCAACAAACTAAGTTGCCTCTGTGGTAGTAGTTACATTGGAGAAACCAAACGCCATGTCTCGGACCGCATTCGTGAACACAAAGCAGACCTTAAACACGGTAGGACCAACACCTCGGCCGTGGCAGATCATTGTTATAATTCAGTAGGCTCACATGACATTGACTTTTCCAAGACAGAGGTTCTTTGTAAGCCATCTGGCTACCATGAGAAATTCGTTCATGAGGCTATCCACATATACAAGCACAGAGACAATTTCAACCGAGAAGATGGATTCTGGCTTAGCAATCATTGGAAAGATTTGATAAACCATTTCAGGTCTTAATTGATTGTTCACGCTTACAGTGGCTTTCAGACGGCATACAATAATTTTTTCGTCTCCCCCCTCCTCTTTTCAGAACATAGATGGACTCGTCCTTCTAAATAAACTGCTAAATCGTTGCGCGTGGTGCTAACGTTTTTTATAAATAAATAAATACACCGTTTAAAAATAAATAAATTTATGCAAACAGACATACCTGATGACGACCGTTTGTGTTATGGTCGAAACGTCGTGAGAATTTTATTGTTTTATATATATTTTATTATTTTATTGTTTCCCTTCAACGTGACTTTACCGAAAGAACTAAGAATATGAATTACTGCAGTCACGAAAGCTTTAAATCACAAACCCACATCATTAACACGGACCCACATCATTAATAAGAAACTCACATCAACGCGAGGTTACATCTTTACCACTCACTCACAACACTGGACATCTGTGAGAAAGAGCTGTATAGCTCATCTGACTCCAGTATAAATATTCTGATTCTGACATGAACTCACATCGTCACGACTCACTCACAACACACCACCACCACTATCAGTAACACCACTAACGCCACCACTCCTCCTGCCAGTACACTACACAGACACACACGTCCTCACCACTCACATCACCACTCACCTACAGTTCCTCACTTCCTCCAGAGAGTCGCTGCTTCTGTCGTCTCGGTGCTTCTCTACCGCCACATGTGAGAAAAAAGATCGGCAGAAGCAAGTGGGGGCGGGGCTCGGTGATCACGCCCTCAGTGACGCAATATCCTGTGAGCCCCTCCCCCCCAGCACCTTCCCCCCCCTCTACGCCCCCTCCCTCACTCACACCGCCAAAGACAAAGCTCCCGCGTATTTAGCCTTAACAGAGCACTACTAACAACAACCCCACCACTAACAACGCCACCACCAATAACAACTCCACCACCAATAACAACCCCACCAACAATAACAACCCCACCACTAATTACAACCCCACCACTAACAACCACACCACCACTAATACACAGTTCTGATCCACTCCTCAGCTGCTCCCCACACGCGATGCTTCTGCTGCTCTCTACTTCCGCTTCCGCCGGTGAACGTGGCGCCAACTTCTGAAGCGGTTCGCTGCCTGGGCCTCCTCTGGGTCGACTCAGCCTGAAGGTGAGAACCTCGCATGGTGTGGACACCTCAGCAGTGGTGGAGGAGAGACAAAGGCGGCCCACAGCCGTAGGCTTCTAAACAGCTGCTGGGCTCACGGCATCGGTTCAAGCAGAGCCCGGCTCTGCTGCTGAGGCACTGAAGGTGGAAAGCGGCCCAGCGTGGCGCTCGAGTTGAGCCATTGCTGCTGATGAGAGGCTGATGGGATCAGTCAAATATACTTTTTCATCTTTGCAAGGAAGGGTTTATTGTGAAGGAGGCGAATCGCGTGCTGGCGGAGGAGGCCTCCACTAGACACCGCTAATTAGGGTATTTGGTCTACTCTTCCACGCTGATCTCCACGTTTTTGAGCAAGGTGGGCGTACCCCCACTTTACCCCACCACATGCGGGTCGTTAGCTCACTGGACTTGCACTGCAGAGGTGCAGGTTCGATTCTATCGCCCACACACCCACCCACTCACTTGCCCACTCACCAACTCACCCACTAACCCATCTATCCACCCACCCACAGGGACATGTGGAGACACACGGAGACACATGGACACACGGATACATAGAGCCTTGATAAAGTGGTTGTGTAGGTGGTGTTAGAGTATCAGCATCAATGTGGTTGTTGTGGTTATGTTGCTTGTTATGGTTGTGGTGGTTGAGGTGATGTTGGTTGTGGTGGTTTTGGATGTGGTGGCTGCAGTTATAGTTGTGGTTGTATCGCTGGTTGTAGTGGTTCAGGTTTTAGTTGTGGTGTAGGTGGTTATGTTAGTTGTAATGGTCCTTTTGGTTGTCGTAATAATTGCGGTTGTGGGGGGTATATTTTTTGTGGCTATAGTTGTGTACGTGGAGGTTGGGGTTTTCATGGTTATAGTTACAGTTGTGGTTATGTTATTGGTGTTGTTATACTTGGGGTTGTGGTTATAATAGTGATTGTGGTCAAAGTTGTGATGGTTATGTTATGTTTTGTGGTTATAGTTGTGGTGAAGGTGGTTATGTTGGCTTTCATGGTTGTTGTATGTGTAGGGAGCGGTAGAGTAGCGGTTGAACGCCACGCCACGGACCCGAGGAAGTTCGATTCCCGCTCACGGCCAACACCAGTGACGATCATCTGAACCAGTCCAGGGCTTCCGCTACATCGACTCTGCCTGAAATTAGTACCTGTTGTGGTGTGTAATAAACATCGCCACTCGGGAGACAAAGACGGTCGGGTGTAGTGCTATCCACCCACCTGCTTGTGTTCCACACTGCGGGCCTCCATAGGTGCTCGCTAACAGAACTTGCCCCAACAGTCTGTTATAGGCTATAGAATATTTTTTTGTCTTTTGTTGTTGTATGTGTGTTGAACTTCTTTCGAACCATATGTTGCCACCTGTGATAACCGGAGATGCGGTTATAGTTGTAGTGGTTATATTATGGTTGTGGTTATAGTTGTGTCTGGTTTTAGTGCTTAGAGTTGTGGTTATAGATATGGTTATAATTGTGGTTATAGTTGTGGGTGTGGTTATAATTGTAGTTGCTTTTGGTTATAGTTTTGGTTATAGTGGTTATGGTTGTTGGTTATGGTTGTGGCTGTGGTTACATTTGTGGTTACATTTGTGGTTGAATTTGTAGTTCTAGTTGTGGTTGTTGGTTTGTGGTGGTGAGGCTGGTGCAGGTGGTGGGTTGGAGGCCACGTTCCCTGCCCATGCGGTTCCAACAGCGATGGCTCCCTGTGCTATGTGGGTCACGTGAACTTGTCTCCCAGCATGCCTTGAAGTCATGATTATAGGAGCCCTCGCCTCCTCTACGCACTCTCCTCCTATCTCTCCCCTCTCACCTCCACGCACTCTCCTCCTACCTCTCACCTCCTCCCCGTGTCTCCCCCTTTCTCTTTTTCCCAGGTTCTCCCTCCTCTCTCTCCCCGTGTCTCCTTCCTCTATGTCGCCGTGTCTCTCTCCTCTACCTCCCCGCGTTTCCCTCCTATCTTTCCCCGTGTCTCTTCTCTCTCCCCGCTTTTCCCTCTCCAACCTCCCCCTGTCTCCCTCCTATCTCTCCCCGTGTATCCTTTCTCTCCCCGTGTCTCACTCTTCTATCTCCCCCTGTCTCCCTCTTGCTTCCCGTGTCTCACTCACTCAGCCACCCACTCAGCCACTCACTCAACCACTCAGTCACTCAGCCACTCAATCACCCAGCCACTGACTCACTTAGCCACTCACTCAACCTCTCACTCAACCTCTCACTCACTCAACCACTCACTCAACCACTCACTCACGCAGCCACTCACTCACGCAGCCACTCACTCACCCAGCCACTCATTCACTCAGCCACTCACTCAACCACTCACTCACTCATTCAACCTGTCAATCACGCAACCACTCAGCCACCAACTCAGCCACTCACTCAACCACTCACTCACTCAGCCACTCAAACACTAACTTACTCAGCCACTCACTCAGCCACCCACTCAGCCACTCACTCAACCACTCAGTCACTCAGCCACTCACTCACTCAGCCACTCACTCACTCAGCCTCTCACCAGCCACTCACTCAGCCACTCACTCAACCACTCACGTACTCAAGCTCTCAATCAACCACTCACTCACCCAGCCACTCACTCAGCTGCTTAGTCACTCTGCTACCCACTCACTCAACCACTCACTCATTCAGCCTCTCACTCAGCCACTCACTAACTCAGCCACTCACTCCCTCAACCACTCAATCACTCAGCCACTCTCTCATTCAATCACTCACCTAGCCACCTGCTTATTTGTTTATTTTACCAGGTAAGGCCCATAAGATATATGTCTTTTTCAGACGTAACCTGGCCACATATGATTGCCCAATTAAGTGGCATTTACGTGTCAATTTATATCAGCAACTATAAATGTGGAGTGACAAACAGGAGCTGGACAAAAATTCACACAACGAAGGGGAGAGTGAGAGAAACATGCGAACTCCAAATATACAACAGGCATCAGGGTCAGGATTGTTGTATATATTGTCTTGAAAAATAATAAAAATGAAATGAAAAATGCAAAAGGTGTAATTTTACAAAATTAGGTAATATGTCAATTTATGCAATTACGCTAATTAGGCTCGGCTTTGTTGTCTAGGGGTATTACCAATCGTGATAATTGTCAGTGATGTGTGGGTTCTGGGTCCATATTTGTCGTGTCACTGGGGTTTATAATAGGCTGGTAGGGTGGGTTTATTATGGCCATGTAGGGTGGGGTTATAATGGCTAGGGAGGGTCAGTTCATAATGGCCAGGTAGGGTGGGGTTATAATGGCCAGTGAGAGTGGGGTTATAATGGCCAGGTAGGGTGGGGTAAAATGGCCTTGTCAGGGGTCCACCTCCTCCACCACCAGTTCCACCTCAACCTCCTCCACCTCCCACCTCCTCGCAGGAACCCAGACCCAACAGGTGCCATGGGTTGCCACGCTACGTGCAGGAGGAGGAGCTCACCACTTGAATGTGACGAACAGTGAGCTTATCACTTGAATGTGAGATGAAGTGCGCTCATCACTTGAGTGTGACATGCAGTGAGCTCATCACTTGAATGTGACATGCAGGGAGCTCATCACATGAATGAATGGGACATGCAGTGAGCTCATCACTTGAATGTGACACGCAGTGAGCTCAACACTTGAATGTAACATATAGTTCACTGACCACTTGAATGTGACATGCAGTGCGCTCATCATTTGAATGTGACATGCAGTGAGTTCGCCACTTGAATGTGACATGCAGTGAGCTCACCACTTGAATGTGACATGCAGTGAGCTCAACACTTGAATGTGACATGTAGTGCACTGACCACTTGAACGTCATGCAGTGCGCTCATCACTTGAATGTGACATGCAGTGAGCTGAACACTTGAAATGTGACATGCAGTGAGCTCATCACTTGAAAGTGACATGCAATGAGCTCACCACTTGAAAGTGACATGCAGTGCGCTCATCACTTGAATGTGGCATGCAGTGAGCTCGCCACTTGAATGTGACATGCAGTGAGCTCGCCACTTTAATGACATGCAGTGTGCTCATCACTTAAATGTGATATGCAGTGCGCTCATCACTTGAATGGGACATGCAGTGTGCTCATCACTTGAATGTGACATGCAGTGAACTCACCACTTCAACGTGACATGCAGTGTGCTCGTTACGTGAATATGACATGCAGTGAGCTCGCCACTTCAATGTGACATGCAGTGAGCTCATCACTTGGACGTGACATGCAGTGTACTCATCACTTGAAAGTGACATGAATTGAGCTCATCACTTGAACATTACATGACATTTTCTACATCACACGACTATACTGACTATATATGATGGGGTATAGTCGTGTGATGTAGAAAAAAGTTTAGTTGGAGGCATATATTTTTTGTGACGTAAAATTGTAATGTATAATGACTTTTTGTTAGTAGTAGGGTAGTTGCAGTTGCTTAGCTTCAATATACTAAATTCCTCTGCTGATATGTAACCTCAGCTTATTGGAGAGTATATTGAGTATATTGGTTATATTGATGTAGTTTATATTTTAGTTTTTTTTTTTATCAGTTTACTACATGGTGGTCATTATATAGTGTAGTGTATACCCAGTTACTTAATGTTAACAGCTCAGATTATTGGAGAGTATATTTGTACATTGATTATATTGATGTAGTTTATATTTATTTTTTTCACATCGGTTTATTGCATGGTAGTAGGGTATGTGTAGTTCTTTAGAAACTCCCTTTTTTATTTTCCACATAATGCACTAGCTTGATACGCGGTGGTTTGGGCTGTTGCAGTTCTTTATTATTAAAATTTTATCTCCCTTTATTATTGCCAATCCTACATGATACACTAACATAATATGACTTTGAGACCCCCCACCTGCCTACACATTCCACAAGGAGTAACTAATCCCATATCTGCATTTGTCATAAACATGCTAAATTCCTCTGTTATGTAAACTTCTTTATCAAGACGCTCTCCTCCTCCCACCCAATTTAAAATACGCTGCCAAGCTTAGCAGTGTTCGTTAGGACGCTGTCTTTCCGACAGCTCTGTTTCTTCACCTGAGGACGGCTGCTTGCGTTGTGGCCTAAACGTGAGAATTTTATTATATTATGTTGGATTTTTATTATTTTATTTTTTCCCTTCTACGTGCCTTTACTGAAAGAACCAATAATATGGTGCATACCTACTTTTGGTGGGACCTGCTTCCCCTAGAGCAGTGCATACTGACTGTGGTAATACCTGCTATCACTACAGCATTGCATGCTGACTGGTGGTACTCTGCTATGACTACAGCATTGCATACTAACTGTGGTGGTATCCTGCTATGACTACAGCATTGCATGCTGACTGTGGTGGTATCCTGCTATGACTACAGCATTGTATGCTGACTGTGGTGGTATCCTGCTATGACTACAGCATTGCATACTGACTGCAGTGGTATCCTGCTATGACTTCAGCATTGCATGTTGACTGTGGTGGTATCCTGCTATGACTACAGCATTGCATACTGACTGCAGTGGTTTCCTGCTATAACTTCAGCATTGCATACTGACTGCGGTGGTATCCTGCTATGACTACAGCATTGCATGCTGACTGTGGTGGTATCCTGCTATGACTACAGCATTGTATGCTGACTGTGGTTGTATCCTGCTATGACTACAGCATTGCATGCTGACTGTGGTGGTATCCTGCTATGACTATAGCAGTGCATGCTGACTATGGTGGTATCCTGCTATGACTACAGCATTGCATACTGACTGTGGTGGTATTCTGCTATGACTACAGCATTGCATACTGACTGTGGTGGTATCCGGCTATGACTACAGCATTGCATGCTAACTGGCAGTATCCTGCTATGACTACAGCATTGTGATGCTGACTGTGGTGGTATCCTGCTATGACAACAGCATTGCATGCTGACTGTGGTGGTATCCTGCTATGACTACAGCATTGCTTGCTGACTGTGGTGGTATCCTGCTATGACTACAGCATTGCATGCTGACTGTAGTCGTTTCCTGCTATGACTCAATCATTGCATGCTGACTGTGGTGGTTTCCTGCTATGACTACAGCATTGTATGCTGACTGTGGTGGTATCCTGCTATGACTACAGCATTGCATGCTGAATGTGGTGGTATCCTGCTATGACTACAGCATTGCATACTGACGGTGGTGGTATCCTGCTATGACTACAGCATTGAATGCTGACTGTGGCAGTATCCTGCTATGACTTCAGCATTGCATACTGACTGCGGTGGTATCCTGCTATGACTACAGCATTGCATGCTGACTGCCGTTGTATCCTGCTATGACTTCAGCATTGCATGCTGACTGTGGTTGTATCCTGCTATGACTATAGCAGTGCATGCTGACTATGGTGATATCCTGCTATGACTACAGCATTGCATACTGACTGTGGTGGTATCCTGCTGTGATTACAGCATTGCATCCTGACTGTGGTAGTATCCTGCTATGACTACAGCATTGCATGCTGACTGGTGGTGTCCTGCTATGACTACAGCATTGCATACTGACTGTGGTGGTATCCTGCTATGACTACAGCATTGCATACTGACAGTGGTGGTATCCTGCTATGACTACAGCATTGCATACTGACTGCGGTGGTCTCCTGCTATGACTACAGCATTGCATGCTGACTGGTGGTTTCCTGCTATGACTACAGTATTGCATGATGACGGTGGTGGTATCCTGCTATGATTACAGCAGTGCATACTTACTGTGGTACCTGCTATGATTACAGCAGTGCATACTGACTGGTGGTACCTGCTATGATTACAGCAGTGGAAACTGCTGTTGTGGTACCTGCTATGATTACAGCACTGCATATTGTCGTGGTACCTGCTATGATTACAGCAGTGCATACTGACTGTGGTGGGACCTGCTATGATGACAGCATTGCATACTGACTGTGGTGGTATCCTGCTATGACTACAGCATTGCATGCTGACTGTGGTTGTATCCTGCTATGACTACAGCATTGTATGCTGACTGTGGTGGTATCCTGCTATGACTACAGCATTGCATGCTGACTGTGGATGTATCCTGCTAAGACTACAGCATTGCATGCTGACTGTGGTGGTATCCTGCTATGACTACAGCATTGCATGCTGACTGTGGTTGTATCCTGCTATGACTATAGCTGTGCATGCTCACTGTGGTGGTATCCTGCTATGACTACAGCATTGCATACTGACTGCAGTGGTATCCTTCTATAACTTCAGCATTGCATACTGACTGCGGTGGTATCCAGCTATGACTACAGCATTGCATGCTGACTGTAGTTGTATCCTGCTATGACTACAGCATTGCATGCTGACTGTGGTGGTATCCTGTTATGACTATAGCAGTGCATGCTGACTATGGTGGTATCCTGCTATGACTACAGCATTGCGATGCTGACTGTGGTGGTATCCTGCTATGATTTCAGCATTGCATGCTGACTGTGGTGGTATCCTGCTATGACTACAGCATTGCGTTCTGACTGTGGTGGTAACCTGCTATGACTACAGCATTGCTTGCTGACTGTGGTGGTATCCTGCTATGACTACAGCATTGCATGCTGACTGTAGTCGTTTCCTGCTATGACTCAATCATTGCATGCTGACTGTGGTGGTTTCCTGCTATGACTACAGCATTGTATGCTGACTGTGGTGGTATCCTGCTATGACTACAGCATTGCATGCTGAATGTGGTGGTATCCTGCTATGACTACAGCATTGCATACTGACGGTGGTGGTATCCTGCTATGACTACAGCATTGAATGCTGACTGTGGCAGTATCCTGCTATGACTTCAGCATTGCATACTGACTGCGGTGGTATCCTGCTATGACTACAGCATTGCATGCTGACTGCCGTTGTATCCTGCTATGACTTCAGCATTGCATGCTGACTGTGGTTGTATCCTGCTATGACTATAGCAGTGCATGCTGACTATGGTGATATCCTGCTATGACTACAGCATTGCATACTGACTGTGGTGGTATCCTGCTGTGATTACAGCATTGCATCCTGACTGTGGTAGTATCCTGCTATGACTACATCATTGCATGCTGACTGGTGGTGTCCTGCTATGACTACAGCATTGCATACTGACTGTGGTGGTATCCTGCTATGACTACAGCATTGCATACTGACAGTGGTGGTATCCTGCTATGACTACAGCATTGCATACTGACTGCGGTGGTCTCCTGCTATGACTACAGCATTGCATGCTGACTGGTGGTTTCCTGCTATGACTACAGTATTGCATGATGACGGTGGTGGTATCCTGCTATGATTACAGCAGTGCATACTTACTGTGGTACCTGCTATGATTACAGCAGTGCATACTGACTGGTGGTACCTGCTATGATTACAGCAGTGGAAACTGCTGTTGTGGTACCTGCTATGATTACAGCACTGCATATTGTCGTGGTACCTGCTATGATTACAGCAGTGCATACTGACTGTGGTGGGACCTGCTATGATGACAGCATTGCATACTGACTGTGGTGGTATCCTGCTATGACTACAGCATTGCATGCTGACTGTGGTTGTATCCTGCTATGACTACAGCATTGTATGCTGACTGTGGTGGTATCCTGCTATGACTACAGCATTGCATGCTGACTGTGGATGTATCCTGCTAAGACTACAGCATTGCATGCTGACTGTGGTGGTATCCTGCTATGACTACAGCATTGCATGCTGACTGTGGTTGTATCCTGCTATGACTATAGCTGTGCATGCTCACTGTGGTGGTATCCTGCTATGACTACAGCATTGCATACTGACTGCAGTGGTATCCTTCTATAACTTCAGCATTGCATACTGACTGCGGTGGTATCCAGCTATGACTACAGCATTGCATGCTGACTGTAGTTGTATCCTGCTATGACTACAGCATTGCATGCTGACTGTGGTGGTATCCTGTTATGACTATAGCAGTGCATGCTGACTATGGTGGTATCCTGCTATGACTACAGCATTGCGATGCTGACTGTGGTGGTATCCTGCTATGATTACAGCATTGCATGCTGACTGTGGTGGTATCCTGCTATGACTACAGCATTGCGTTCTGACTGTGGTGGTAACCTGCTATGACTACAGCATTGCTTGCTGACTGTGGTGGTATCCTGCTATGACTACAGCATTGCATGCTGACTGTAGTCGTTTCCTGCTATGACTCAATCATTGCATGCTGACTGTGGTGGTTTCCTGCTATGACTACAGCATTGTTTGCTGACTGTGGTGGTATCCTGCTATGACTACAGCATTGCATGCTGAATGTGGTGGTATCCTGCTATGACTACAGCATTGCATACTGACGGTGGTGGTATCCTGCTATGACTACAGCATTGAATGCTGACTGTGGCAGTATCCTGCTATGACTTCAGCATTGCATACTGACTGCGGTGGTATCCTGCTATGACTACAGCATTGCATGCTGACTGCCGTTGTGTCCTGCTATGACTACAGCATTGCATACTGACTGTGGTGGTATCCTGCTATGACTACAGCATTGCATACTGACAGTGGTGGTATCCTGCTATGACTACAGCATTGCATACTGACTGCGGTGGTCTCCTGCTATGACTACAGCATTGCATGCTGACTGCCGTTGTATCCTGCTATGACTTCAGCATTGCATGCTGACTGTGGTTGTATCCTGCTATGACTATAGCAGTGCATGCTGACTATGGTGATATCCTGCTATGACTACAGCATTGCATACTGACTGTGGTGGTATCCTGCTGTGATTACAGCATTGCATCCTGACTGTGGTAGTATCCTGCTATGACTACAGCATTGCATGCTGACTGGTGGTGTCCTGCTATGACTACAGCATTGCATACTGACTGTGGTGGTATCCTGCTATGACTACAGCATTGCATACTGACAGTGGTGGTATCCTGCTATGACTACAGCATTGCATACTGACTGCGGTGGTCTCCTGCTATGACTACAGCATTGCATGCTGACTGGTGGTTTCCTGCTATGACTACAGTATTGCATGCTGACGGTGGTGGTATCCTGCTATGATTACAGCAGTGCATACTTACTGTGGTACCTGCTATGATTACAGCAGTGCATACTGACTGGTGGTACCTGCTATGATTACAGCAGTGGAAACTGCTGTTGTGGTACCTGCTATGATTACAGCACTGCATATTGTCGTGGTACCTGCTATGATTACAGCAGTGCATACTGACTGTGGTGGGACCTGCTATGATGACAGCATTGCATACTGACTGTGGTGGTATCCTGCTATGACTACAGCATTGCATGCTGACTGTGGTTGTATCCTGCTATGACTACAGCATTGCATACTGACGGTAGTGGTATCCTGCTATGACTACAGCATTGCATACTGACTGCGGTGGTATCCTGCTATGACTACAGCATTGCATGCTGACTGCCGTTGTATCCTGCTATGACTTCAGCATTGCATGCTGACTGTGGTTGTATCCTGCTATGACTATAGCAGTGCATGCTGACTATGGTGATATCCTGCTATGACTACAGCATTGCATACTGACAGTGGTGGTATCCTGCTATGACTACAGCATTGCATACTGACTGCGGTGGTCTCCTGCTATGACTACAGCATTGCATGCTGACTGGTGGTGTCCTGCTATGACTACAGCATTGCATACTGACTGTGGTGGTATCCTGCTATGACTACAGCATTGCATACTGACAGTGGTGGTATCCTGCTATGACTACAGCATTGCATACTGACTGCGGTGGTCTCCTGCTATGACTACAGCATTGCATGCTGACTGCCGTTGTATCCTGCTATGACTTCAGCATTGCATGCTGACTGTGGTTGTATCCTGCTATGACTATAGCAGTGCATGCTGACTATGGTGATATCCTGCTATGACTACAGCATTGCATACTGACTGTGGTGGTATCCTGCTGTGATTACAGCATTGCATCCTGACTGTGGTAGTATCCTGCTATGACTACAGCATTGCATGCTGACTGGAGGTGTTCTGCTATGACTACAGCATTGCTTACTGACTGTGGTGGTATCCTGCTATGACTACAGCATTGCATACTGACAGTGGTGGTATCCTGCTATGACTACAGCATTGCATACTGACTGCGGTGGTCTCCTGCTATGACTACAGCATTGCATGCTGACTGGTGGTTTCCTGCTATGACTACAGTATTGCATGCTGACGGTGGTGGTATCCTGCTATGACTACAGCAGTGCATACTTACTGTGGTACCTGCTATGATTACAGCAGTGCATACTGACTGGTGGTACCTGCTATGATTACAGCAGTGGAAACTGCTGTTGTGGTACCTGCTATGATTACAGCACTGCATATTGTCGTGGTACCTGCTATGATTACAGCAGTGCATACTGACTGTGGTGGGACCTGCTATGATGACAGCATTGCATACTGACTGTGGTGGTATCCTGCTATGACTACAGCATTGCATGCTGACTGTGGTTGTATCCTGCTTTGACTACAGCATTGCATGCTGACTGTGGTGGTATCCTGCTATGACTACAGCATTGCATGCTGACTGTGGTGGTATCCTGCTATGACTACAGCATTGCATACTGACTGCGGTGGTATCCTGCTATGACTACAGCATTGCATGATGACTGTGGTTGTATCCTGCTATGACTACAGCATTGCTTGCTGACTGTGGTTGTATCCTGCTATGACTATAGCAGTGCATGCTCACTGTGGTGGTATCCTGCTGTGACTACAGCATTGCATGCTGACTGTGGTGGTATCCTGCTATGACTACAGCATTGCATGCTGACTGTGGTGGTATCCTGCTATGACTACAGCATTGCATGCTGACTGTGGTGGTATCCTGCTATGACTACAGCATTGCTTGCTGACTGTGGTGGTATCCTGCTATGACTACAGCATTGCATGCTGACTGTGGTCGTTTCCTGCTATGACTCAAGCATTGCATGCTGACTTTGGTGGTATCCTGCTATGACTACAGCATTGTATGCTGACTGTGGTGGTATCCTGCTATGACTACAGCATTGCATGCTGACTGTGGTCGTTTCCTGCTATGACTCAAGCATTGCATGCTGACTTTGGTGGTATCCTGCTATGACTACAGCATTGTATGCTGACTGTGGTGGTATCCTGCTATGACTACAACATTGCATACTGACGGTGGTGGTATCCTGCTATGACTACAGCATTGCATGCTGACTGTGGTGGTATCCTGCTATGACTTCAGCATTGCATACTGACTGCGGTGGTATCCTGCTATGACTACAGCATTGCATGATGACTGCCGTTGTATCCTGCTATGACTTCAGCATTGCATGCTGACTGTGGTTGTATCCTGCTATGACTATAGCAGTGCATGCTGACTATGGTAATATCCTGCTATGACTACAGCATTGCATCCTGACTGGTGTTATCCTGCTATGACTACAGCATTGCATGCTGACTGGTGGTGTCCTGCTATGACTACAGCATTGCATCCTGACTGTGGTGGTATCCTGCTATGACTACAGCATTGCATACTGACAGTGGTGGTATCCTGCTATAACTACAGCATTGCATACTGACTGTGGTGGTCTCCTGCTATGACTACAGCATTGGATGCTGACTGGTGGTTTCCTGCTATGACTACAGTATTGCATGCTGACGGTGGTGGTATCCTGCTATGATTACAGCAGTGCATACTGACTGTGGTACCTGCTATGATTACACCAGTGCATACTGACTGTGGTGGGACCTGCTATGATGACAGCATTGCATACTGACTGTGGTGGTATCCTGCTATGACTACAGCATTGTATGCTGACTGTGGTGGTATCCTGCTATGACTACAGCATTGCTTGCTGACTGTGGTGGTATCCTGCTATGACTACAACATTGCATGCTGACTGTGGTGGTATCCTGCTATGACTATAGCATTGCATGCTGACTGTGGTTGTATCCTGCTATGACTATATGAGTGCATGCTGACTATGGTGGTATCCTGCTATGACAACAGCCTTGCATACTGACTGTGGTGGTATTCTGCTATGACTACAGCATTGCATGCTGACTGGTGGTATCCTGCTATGACTACAGCATTGTGATGCTGACTGTGGTTGTATCCTGCTATGACTACAGCATTGCATGCTGACTGTGGTGGTATCGTGCTATGACTACAGCATTGCTTGCTGACTGGTGGTATCCTGCTATGACTACAGCATTGCATGCTCACTGTGGTGGTATCCTGCTATGACTACAGCATTGCATACTGACTGCAGTGGTATCCTTCTATAACTTCAGCATTGCATACTGACTGCGGTGGTATCCTGCTATGACTACAGCATTGCATGCTGACTGTAGTTGTATCCTGCTATGACTACAGCATTGCATGCTGACTGTGGTGGTAACCTGCTATGACTATAGCAGTGCATGCTGACTATGGTGGTATCCTGCTATGACTACAGCATTGTGATGCTGACTGTGGTGATATCCTGCTATGACTACAGCATTGCATGCTGACTGTGGTGGTATCCTGCTATGACTACAGCATTGCGTGCTGACTGTGGTGGTATCCTGCTATGACTACAGCATTGCATGCTGACTGTGGTCGTTTCCTGCTATGACTCAAGCATTGCATGCTGACTGTGGTGGTATCCTGCTATGACTACAGCATTGTATGCTGACTGTGGTGGTATCCTGCTATGACTACAGCATTGCATGCTGACTGTGGTGGTATCCTGCTATGACTACAGCATTGCATACTGCCGGTGGTGGTATCCTGCTATGACTACAGCATCGCATGCTGACTGTGGTGGTATCCTGCTATGACTACAGCATTGCATACTGACGGTAGTGGTATCCTGCTATAACTACAGCATTGCATACTGACTGCGGTAGTATCCTGCTATGACTACAGCATTGCATGCTGACTGCCGTTGTATACTGCTATGACTTCAGCATTGCATGCTGACTGTGGTTGTATCCTGCTATGACTATAGCAGTGCATGGGGACTATGGTGATATCCTGCTATGACTACAGCATTGCATACTGACTGTGGTGGTATCCGGCTATGATTACAGCATTGCATCCTGACTGTGGTGGTATCCTGCTTTGACTACAGCATTGCATGCTGACTGGTGGTGTCCTGCTATGACTACAGCATTGCATACTGACTGTGGTGGTATCCTGCTATGACTACAGCATTGCATACTGACAGTGGTGGTATCCTGCTATGACTACAGCATTGCATACTGACTGTGGTGGTCTCCTGCTATGACTACAGCATTGCATGCTGACTGGTGGTTTCCTGCTATGACTACAGTATTGCATGCTGACGGTGGTGGTATCCTGCTATGACTACAGCATTGCATGCTGACTGCCGTTGTATCCTGCTATGACTTCAGCATTGCATGCTGACTGTGGTTGTATCCTGCTATGACTATAGCAGTGCATGCTGACTATGGTGATATCCTGCTATGACTACAGCATTGCATACTGACTGTGGTGGTATCCTGCTGTGATTACAGCATTGCATCCTGACTGTGGTAGTATCCTGCTATGACTACAGCATTGCATGCTGACTGGTGGTGTCCTGCTATGACTACAGCATTGCATACTGACTGTGGTGGTATCCTGCTATGACTACAGCATTGCATACTGACAGTGGTGGTATCCTGCTATGACTACAGCATTGCATACTGACTGCGGTGGTCTCCTGCTATGACTACAGCATTGCATGCTGACTGGTGGTTTCCTGCTATGACTACAGTATTGCATGATGACGGTGGTGGTATCCTGCTATGATTACAGCAGTGCATACTTACTGTGGTACCTGCTATGATTACAGCAGTGCATACTGACTGGTGGTACCTGCTATGATTACAGCAGTGGAAACTGCTGTTGTGGTACCTGCTATGATTACAGCACTGCATATTGTCGTGGTACCTGCTATGATTACAGCAGTGCATACTGACTGTGGTGGGACCTGCTATGATGACAGCATTGCATACTGACTGTGGTGGTATCCTGCTATGACTACAGCATTGCATGCTGACTGTGGTTGTATCCTGCTATGACTACAGCATTGTATGCTGACTGTGGTGGTATCCTGCTATGACTACAGCATTGCATGCTGACTGTGGATGTATCCTGCTAAGACTACAGCATTGCATGCTGACTGTGGTGGTATCCTGCTATGACTACAGCATTGCATGCTGACTGTGGTTGTATCCTGCTATGACTATAGCTGTGCATGCTCACTGTGGTGGTATCCTGCTATGACTACAGCATTGCATACTGACTGCAGTGGTATCCTTCTATAACTTCAGCATTGCATACTGACTGCGGTGGTATCCAGCTATGACTACAGCATTGCATGCTGACTGTAGTTGTATCCTGCTATGACTACAGCATTGCATGCTGACTGTGGTGGTATCCTGTTATGACTATAGCAGTGCATGCTGACTATGGTGGTATCCTGCTATGACTACAGCATTGCGATGCTGACTGTGGTGGTATCCTGCTATGATTACAGCATTGCATGCTGACTGTGGTGGTATCCTGCTATGACTACAGCATTGCGTTCTGACTGTGGTGGTAACCTGCTATGACTACAGCATTGCTTGCTGACTGTGGTGGTATCCTGCTATGACTACAGCATTGCATGCTGACTGTAGTCGTTTCCTGCTATGACTCAATCATTGCATGCTGACTGTGGTGGTTTCCTGCTATGACTACAGCATTGTATGCTGACTGTGGTGGTATCCTGCTATGACTACAGCATTGCATGCTGAATGTGGTGGTATCCTGCTATGACTACAGCATTGCATACTGACGGTGGTGGTATCCTGCTATGACTACAGCATTGAATGCTGACTGTGGCAGTATCCTGCTATGACTTCAGCATTGCATACTGACTGCGGTGGTATCCTGCTATGACTACAGCATTGCATGCTGACTGCCGTTGTGTCCTGCTATGACTACAGCATTGCATACTGACTGTGGTGGTATCCTGCTATGACTACAGCATTGCATACTGACAGTGGTGGTATCCTGCTATGACTACAGCATTGCATACTGACTGCGGTGGTCTCCTGCTATGACTACAGCATTGCATGCTGACTGCCGTTGTATCCTGCTATGACTTCAGCATTGCATGCTGACTGTGGTTGTATCCTGCTATGACTATAGCAGTGCATGCTGACTATGGTGATATCCTGCTATGACTACAGCATTGCATACTGACTGTGGTGGTATCCTGCTGTGATTACAGCATTGCATCCTGACTGTGGTAGTATCCTGCTATGACTACAGCATTGCATGCTGACTGGTGGTGTCCTGCTATGACTACAGCATTGCATACTGACTGTGGTGGTATCCTGCTATGACTACAGCATTGCATACTGACAGTGGTGGTATCCTGCTATGACTACAGCATTGCATACTGACTGCGGTGGTCTCCTGCTATGACTACAGCATTGCATGCTGACTGGTGGTTTCCTGCTATGACTACAGTATTGCATGCTGACGGTGGTGGTATCCTGCTATGATTACAGCAGTGCATACTTACTGTGGTACCTGCTATGATTACAGCAGTGCATACTGACTGGTGGTACCTGCTATGATTACAGCAGTGGAAACTGCTGTTGTGGTACCTGCTATGATTACAGCACTGCATATTGTCGTGGTACCTGCTATGATTACAGCAGTGCATACTGACTGTGGTGGGACCTGCTATGATGACAGCATTGCATACTGACTGTGGTGGTATCCTGCTATGACTACAGCATTGCATGCTGACTGTGGTTGTATCCTGCTATGACTACAGCATTGCATACTGACGGTAGTGGTATCCTGCTATGACTACAGCATTGCATACTGACTGCGGTGGTATCCTGCTATGACTACAGCATTGCATGCTGACTGCCGTTGTATCCTGCTATGACTTCAGCATTGCATGCTGACTGTGGTTGTATCCTGCTATGACTATAGCAGTGCATGCTGACTATGGTGATATCCTGCTATGACTACAGCATTGCATACTGACAGTGGTGGTATCCTGCTATGACTACAGCATTGCATACTGACTGCGGTGGTCTCCTGCTATGACTACAGCATTGCATGCTGACTGGTGGTGTCCTGCTATGACTACAGCATTGCATACTGACTGTGGTGGTATCCTGCTATGACTACAGCATTGCATACTGACAGTGGTGGTATCCTGCTATGACTACAGCATTGCATACTGACTGCGGTGGTCTCCTGCTATGACTACAGCATTGCATGCTGACTGCCGTTGTATCCTGCTATGACTTCAGCATTGCATGCTGACTGTGGTTGTATCCTGCTATGACTATAGCAGTGCATGCTGACTATGGTGATATCCTGCTATGACTACAGCATTGCATACTGACTGTGGTGGTATCCTGCTGTGATTACAGCATTGCATCCTGACTGTGGTAGTATCCTGCTATGACTACAGCATTGCATGCTGACTGGAGGTGTTCTGCTATGACTACAGCATTGCTTACTGACTGTGGTGGTATCCTGCTATGACTACAGCATTGCATACTGACAGTGGTGGTATCCTGCTATGACTACAGCATTGCATACTGACTGCGGTGGTCTCCTGCTATGACTACAGCATTGCATGCTGACTGGTGGTTTCCTGCTATGACTACAGTATTGCATGCTGACGGTGGTGGTATCCTGCTATGACTACAGCAGTGCATACTTACTGTGGTACCTGCTATGATTACAGCAGTGCATACTGACTGGTGGTACCTGCTATGATTACAGCAGTGGAAACTGCTGTTGTGGTACCTGCTATGATTACAGCACTGCATATTGTCGTGGTACCTGCTATGATTACAGCAGTTCATACTGACTGTGGTGGGACCTGCTATGATGACAGCATTGCATACTGACTGTGGTGGTATCCTGCTATGACTACAGCATTGCATGCTGACTGTGGTTGTATCCTGCTTTGACTACAGCATTGCATGCTGACTGTGGTGGTATCCTGCTATGACTACAGCATTGCATGCTGACTGTGGTGGTATCCTGCTATGACTACAGCATTGCATACTGACTGCGGTGGTATCCTGCTATGACTACAGCATTGCATGATGACTGTGGTTGTATCCTGCTATGACTACAGCATTGCTTGCTGACTGTGGTTGTATCCTGCTATGACTATAGCAGTGCATGCTCACTGTGGTGGTATCCTGCTGTGACTACAGCATTGCATGCTGACTGTGGTGGTATCCTGCTATGACTACAGCATTGCATGCTGACTGTGGTGGTATCCTGCTATGACTACAGCATTGCATGCTGACTGTGGTGGTATCCTGCTATGACTACAGCATTGCTTGCTGACTGTGGTGGTATCCTGCTATGACTACAGCATTGCATGCTGACTGTGGTCGTTTCCTGCTATGACTCAAGCATTGCATGCTGACTTTGGTGGTATCCTGCTATGACTACAGCATTGTATGCTGACTGTGGTGGTATCCTGCTATGACTACAGCATTGCATGCTGACTGTGGTCGTTTCCTGCTATGACTCAAGCATTGCATGGTGACTTTGGTGGTATCCTGCTATGACTACAGCATTGTATGCTGACTGTGGTGGTATCCTGCTATGACTACAACATTGCATACTGACGGTGGTGGTATCCTGCTATGACTACAGCATTGCATGCTGACTGTGGTGGTATCCTGCTATGACTTCAGCATTGCATACTGACTGCGGTGGTATCCTGCTATGACTACAGCATTGCATGATGACTGCCGTTGTATCCTGCTATGACTTCAGCATTGCATGCTGACTGTGGTTGTATCCTGCTATGACTATAGCAGTGCATGCTGACTATGGTAATATCCTGCTATGACTACAGCATTGCGTCCTGACTGGTGTTATCCTGCTATGACTACAGCATTGCATGCTGACTGGTGGTGTCCTGCTATGACTACAGCATTGCATCCTGACTGTGGTGGTATCCTGCTATGACTACAGCATTGCATACTGACAGTGGTGGTATCCTGCTATAACTACAGCATTGCATACTGACTGTGGTGGTCTCCTGCTATGACTACAGCATTGGATGCTGACTGGTGGTTTCCTGCTATGACTACAGTATTGCATGCTGACGGTGGTGGTATCCTGCTATGATTACAGCAGTGCATACTGACTGTGGTACCTGCTATGATTACACCAGTGCATACTGACTGTGGTGGGACCTGCTATGATGACAGCATTGCATACTGACTGTGGTGGTATCCTGCTATGACTACAGCATTGTATGCTGACTGTGGTGGTATCCTGCTATGACTACAGCATTGCTTGCTGACTGTGGTGGTATCCTGCTATGACTACAACATTGCATGCTGACTGTGGTGGTATCCTGCTATGACTATAGCATTGCATGCTGACTGTGGTTGTATCCTGCTATGACTATATGAGTGCATGCTGACTATGGTGGTATCCTGCTATGACAACAGCCTTGCATACTGACTGTGGTGGTATTCTGCTATGACTACAGCATTGCATGCTGACTGGTGGTATCCTGCTATGACTACAGCATTGTGATGCTGACTGTGGTTGTATCCTGCTATGACTACAGCATTGCATGCTGACTGTGGTGGTATCGTGCTATGACTACAGCATTGCTTGCTGACTGGTGGTATCCTGCTATGACTACAGCATTGCATGCTCACTGTGGTGGTATCCTGCTATGACTACAGCATTGCATACTGACTGCAGTGGTATCCTTCTATAACTTCAGCATTGCATACTGACTGCGGTGGTATCCTGCTATGACTACAGCATTGCATGCTGACTGTAGTTGTATCCTGCTATGACTACAGCATTGCATGCTGACTGTGGTGGTAACCTGCTATGACTATAGCAGTGCATGCTGACTATGGTGGTATCCTGCTATGACTACAGCATTGTGATGCTGACTGTGGTGATATCCTGCTATGACTACAGCATTGCATGCTGACTGTGGTGGTATCCTGCTATGACTACAGCATTGCGTGCTGACTGTGGTGGTATCCTGCTATGACTACAGCATTGCATGCTGACTGTGGTCGTTTCCTGCTATGACTCAAGCATTGCATGCTGACTGTGGTGGTATCCTGCTATGACTACAGCATTGTATGCTGACTGTGGTGGTATCCTGCTATGACTACAGCATTGCATGCTGACTGTGGTGGTATCCTGCTATGACTACAGCATTGCATACTGCCGGTGGTGGTATCCTGCTATGACTACAGCATCGCATGCTGACTGTGGTGGTATCCTGCTATGACTACAGCATTGCATACTGACGGTAGTGGTATCCTGCTATAACTACAGCATTGCATACTGACTGCGGTAGTATCCTGCTATGACTACAGCATTGCATGCTGACTGCCGTTGTATACTGCTATGACTTCAGCATTGCATGCTGACTGTGGTTGTATCCTGCTATGACTATAGCAGTGCATGGGGACTATGGTGATATCCTGCTATGACTACAGCATTGCATACTGACTGTGGTGGTATCCGGCTATGATTACAGCATTGCATCCTGACTGTGGTGGTATCCTGCTTTGACTACAGCATTGCATGCTGACTGGTGGTGTCCTGCTATGACTACAGCATTGCATACTGACTGTGGTGGTATCCTGCTATGACTACAGCATTGCATACTGACAGTGGTGGTATCCTGCTATGACTACAGCATTGCATACTGACTGTGGTGGTCTCCTGCTATGACTACAGCATTGCATGCTGACTGGTGGTTTCCTGCTATGACTACAGTATTGCATGCTGACGGTGGTGGTATCCTGCTATGATTACAGCAGTGCATACTTACTGTGGTACCTGCTATGATTACAGCAGTGCATACTGACTGGTGGTACCTGCTATGATTACAGCAGTGGAAACTGCTGTTGTGGTACCTGCTATGATTACAGCAGTGCATATTGTCGTGGTACCTGCTATGATTACAGCAGTGCATACTGACTGTGAGAGGACCTGCTATGATGACAGCATTGCATACTGACTGTGGTGGTATCCTGCTATGACTACAGCATTGCATGCTGACTGTGGTTGTATCCTGCTTTGACTACAGCATTGCATGCTGACTGGTGGTATCCTGCTATGACTACAGCATTGCATGCTGACTGTGGTGGTATCCTGCTATGACTACATCATTGCATACTGACTGCGGTGGTATCCTGCTATGACTACAGCATTGCATGATGACTGTGGTTGTATCCTGCTATGACTACAGCATTGCATGCTGACTGTGGTTGTATCCTGCTATGACTATAGCAGTGTATGCTCACTGTGGTGGTATCCTGCTGTGACTACAGCATTGCATGCTGACTGTGGTGGTATCCTGCTATGACTACAGCATTGCATGCTGACTGTGATGGTATCCTGCAATGACTACAGCATTGCATGCTGACTGTGGTGGTATCCTGCTATGACTACAGCATTGTGATGCTGACTGTGGTTGTATCCTGCTATGACTACAGCATTGCATGCTGACTGTGGTGGTATCGTGCTATGACTACAGCATTGCATACTGACTGCGGTGGTATCCTGCTATGACTACAGCATTGCATGATGACTGTGGTTGTATCCTGCTATGACTACAGCATTGCTTGCTGACTGTGGTTGTATCCTGCTATGACTATAGCAGTGCATGCTCACTGTGGTGGTATCCTGCTGTGACTACAGCATTGCATGCTGACTGTGGTGGTATCCTGCTATGACTACAGCATTGCATGCTGACTGTGGTGGTATCCTGCTATGACTACAGCATTGCATGCTGACTGTGGTGGTATCCTGCTATGACTACAGCATTGCTTGCTGACTGTGGTGGTATCCTGCTATGACTACAGCATTGCATGCTGACTGTGGTCGTTTCCTGCTATGACTCAAGCATTGCATGCTGACTTTGGTGGTATCCTGCTATGACTACAGCATTGTATGCTGACTGTGGTGGTATCCTGCTATGACTACAGCATTGCATGCTGACTGTGGTCGTTTCCTGCTATGACTCAAGCATTGCATGCTGACTTTGGTGGTATCCTGCTATGACTACAGCATTGTATGCTGACTGTGGTGGTATCCTGCTATGACTACAACATTGCATACTGACGGTGGTGGTATCCTGCTATGACTACAGCATTGCATGCTGACTGTGGTGGTATCCTGCTATGACTTCAGCATTGCATACTGACTGCGGTGGTATCCTGCTATGACTACAGCATTGCATGATGACTGCCGTTGTATCCTGCTATGACTTCAGCATTGCATGCTGACTGTGGTTGTATCCTGCTATGACTATAGCAGTGCATGCTGACTATGGTAATATCCTGCTATGACTACAGCATTGCATCCTGACTGGTGTTATCCTGCTATGACTACAGCATTGCATGCTGACTGGTGGTGTCCTGCTATGACTACAGCATTGCATCCTGACTGTGGTGGTATCCTGCTATGACTACAGCATTGCATACTGACAGTGGTGGTATCCTGCTATAACTACAGCATTGCATACTGACTGTGGTGGTCTCCTGCTATGACTACAGCATTGGATGCTGACTGGTGGTTTCCTGCTATGACTACAGTATTGCATGCTGACGGTGGTGGTATCCTGCTATGATTACAGCAGTGCATACTGACTGTGGTACATGCTATGATTACACCAGTGCATACTGACTGTGGTGGGACCTGCTATGATGACAGCATTGCATACTGACTGTGGTGGTATCCTGCTATGACTACAGCATTGTATGCTGACTGTGGTGGTATCCTGCTATGACTACAGCATTGCTTGCTGACTGTGGTGGTATCCTGCTATGACTACAACATTGCATGCTGACTGTGGTGGTATCCTGCTATGACTATAGCATTGCATGCTGACTGTGGTTGTATCCTGCTATGACTATATGAGTGCATGCTGACTATGGTGGTATCCTGCTATGACAACAGCCTTGCATACTGACTGTGGTGGTATTCTGCTATGACTACAGCATTGCATGCTGACTGGTGGTATCCTGCTATGACTACAGCATTGTGATGCTGACTGTGGTTGTATCCTGCTATGACTACAGCATTGCATGCTGACTGTGGTGGTATCGTGCTATGACTACAGCATTGCTTGCTGACTGGTGGTATCCTGCTATGACTACAGCATTGCATCCTCACTGTGGTGGTATCCTGCTATGACTACAGCATTGCATACTGACTGCAGTGGTATCCTTCTATAACTTCAGCATTGCATACTGACTGCGGTGGTATCCTGCTATGACTACAGCATTGCATGCTGACTGTAGTTGTATCCTGCTATGACTACAGCATTGCATGCTGACTGTGGTGGTAACCTGCTATGACTATAGCAGTGCATGCTGACTATGGTGGTATCCTGCTATGACTACAGCATTGTGATGCTGACTGTGGTGATATCCTGCTATGACTACAGCATTGCATGCTGACTGTGGTGGTATCCTGCTATGACTACAGCATTGCGTGCTGACTGTGGTGGTATCCTGCTATGACTACAGCATTGCATGCTGACTGTGGTCGTTTCCTGCTATGACTCAAGCATTGCATGCTGACTGTGGTGGTATCCTGCTATGACTACAGCATTGTATGCTGACTGTGGTGGTATCCTGCTATGACTACAGCATTGCATGCTGACTGTGGTGGTATCCTGCTATGACTACAGCATTGCATACTGCCGGTGGTGGTATCCTGCTATGACTACAGCATCGCATGCTGACTGTGGTGGTATCCTGCTATGACTACAGCATTGCATACTGACGGTAGTGGTATCCTGCTATAACTACAGCATTGCATACTGACTGCGGTGGTATCCTGCTATGACTACAGCATTGCATGCTGACTGCCGTTGTATACTGCTATGACTTCAGCATTGCATGCTGACTGTGGTTGTATCCTGCTATGACTATAGCAGTGCATGGGGACTATGGTGATATCCTGCTATGACTACAGCATTGCATACTGACTGTGGTGGTATCCGGCTATGATTACAGCATTGCATCCTGACTGTGGTGGTATCCTGCTTTGACTACAGCATTGCATGCTGACTGGTGGTGTCCTGCTATGACTACAGCATTGCATACTGACTGTGGTGGTATCCTGCTATGACTACAGCATTGCATACTGACTGCAGTGGTATCCTTCTATAACTTCAGCATTGCATACTGACTGTGGTGGTCTCCTGCTATGACTACAGCATTGCATGCTGACTGGTGGTTTCCTGCTATGACTACAGTATTGCATGCTGACTGTGGTGGTATCCTGCTATGATTACAGCAGTGCATACTTACTGTGGTACCTGCTATGATTACAGCAGTGCATACTGACTGGTGGTACCTGCTATGATTACAGCAGTGGAAACTGCTGTTGTGGTACCTGCTATGATTACAGCAGTGCATATTGTCGTGGTACCTGCTATGATTACAGCAGTGCATACTGACTGTGAGAGGACCTGCTATGATGACAGCATTGCATACTGACTGTGGTGGTATCCTGCTATGACTACAGCATTGCATGCTGACTGTGGTTGTATCCTGCTTTGACTACAGCATTGCATGCTGACTGGTGGTATCCTGCTATGACTACAGCATTGCATGCTGACTGTGGTGGTATCCTGCTATGACTACATCATTGCATACTGACTGCGGTGGTATCCTGCTATGACTACAGCATTGCATGATGACTGTGGTTGTATCCTGCTATGACTACAGCATTGCATGCTGACTGTGGTTGTATCCTGCTATGACTATAGCAGTGTATGCTCACTGTGGTGGTATCCTGCTGTGACTACAGCATTGCATGCTGACTGTGGTGGTATCCTGCTATGACTACAGCATTGCATGCTGACTGTGATGGTATCCTGCAATGACTACAGCATTGCATGCTGACTGTGGTGGTATCCTGCTATGACTACAGCATTGTGATGCTGACTGTGGTTGTATCCTGCTATGACTACAGCATTGCATGCTGACTGTGGTGGTATCGTGCTATGACTACAGCATTGTATGCTGACTGTGGTGGTATCCTGCTATGACTACAGCATTGCATGCTGACTGTGGTGGTATCCTGCTATGACTACAGCATTGCATACTGACTGCAGTGGTATCCTTCTATAACTTCAGCATTGCATACTGACTGCTGTGGTATCCTGCTATGACTACAGCATTGCATGCTGACTGTGGTGGTATCCTCCTATGACTATAGCAGTGCATGCTGACTATGGTGGTATCCTGCTATGACTACAGCATTGTGATACTGACTGTGGTGGTATCCTGCTATGACTACAGCATTGCATGCTGACTGTGGTGGTATCCTGCTATGACTACAGCATTGCGTGCTGACTGTGGTGGTATCCTGCTATGACTACAGCATTGCATGCTGACTGTGGTCGTTTCCTGCTATGACTCAAGCATTGCATGCTGACTGTGGTGGTATCCTGCTATGACTACAGCATTGTATGCTGACTGTGGTGGTATCCTGCTATGACTACAGCATTGCATGCTGACTGTGGTGGTATCCTGCTATGACTACAGCATTGCATACTGACGGTAGTGGTATCCTGCTATGACTACAGCATCGCATGCTGACTGTGGTGGTATCCTGCTATGACTACAGCATTGCATACTGACGGTAGTGGTATCCTGCTATGACTACAGCATTGCATACTGACTGTGGTGGTATCCTGCTATGACTACAGCATTGTGATGCTGACTGTGGTTGTATGCTGCTATGACTACAGCATTGCATGCTGACTGTGGTGGTATCGTGCTATGACTACAGCATTGTATGCTGACTGTGGTGGTATCCTGCTATGACTACAGCATTGCATGCTGACTGTGGTGGTATCCTGCTATGACTACAGCATTGCATACTGACTGCAGTGGTATCCTTCTATAACTTCAGCATTGCATACTGACTGCTGTGGTATCCTGCTATGACTACAGCATTGCATGCTGACTGTAGTTGTATCCTGCTATGACTACAGCATTGTGATACTGACTGTGGTGGTATCCTGCTATGACTACAGCATTGCATGCTGACTGTGGTGGTATCCTGCTATGACTACAGCATTGCGTGCTGACTGTGGTGGTATCCTGCTATGACTACAGCATTACATGCTGACTGTGGTGGTATCCTGCTATGACTACAGCATTGCATGCTGACTGTGGTGGTATCCTGCTATGACTACAGCATTGCATACTGACGGTGGTGGTATCCTGCTATGACTACAGCATCGCATGCTGACTGTGGTGGTATCCTGCTATGACTACAGCATTGCATACTGACGGTAGTGGTATCCTGCTATGACTACAGCATTGCATACTGACTGCGGTGGTATCCTGCTATGACTACAGCATTGCATGCTGTCTGCCGTTGTATCCTGCTTTGACTTCAGCATTGCATGCTGACTGTGGTTGTATCCTGCAATGACTATAGCAGTGCATGCTGACTATGGTGATATCCTGCTATGACTACAGCATTGCATACTGACTGTGGTGGTCTCCTGCTATGATTACAGCATTGCATCCTGACTGTGGTGGTATCCTGCTTTGACTACAGCATTGCATACTGACTGGTGGTGTCCTGCTATGACTACAGCATTGCATACTGACTGTGGTGGTATCCTGCTATGACTACAGCATTGCATACTGACAGTGGTGGTATCCTGCTATGACTACAGCATTGCATACTGACTGCGGTGGTCTCCTGCTATGACTACAGCATTGCATGCTGACTGGTGGTTTCCTGCTATGACTACAGTATTGCATGCTGATGGTGGTGGTATGCTGCTATGATTACAGCAGTGCATACTTACTGTGGTACCTGCTATGATTACAGCAGTGCATACTGACTGGTGGTACCTGCTATGATTACAGCAGTGGAAACTGCTGTTGTGGTACCTGCTATGATTACAGCAGTGCATATTGTCGTGGTACCTGCTATGATTACAGCAGTGCATACTGACTGTGGTGGGACCTGCTATGATGACAGCATTGCATACTGACTGTGGTGGTATCCTGCTATGACTACAGCATTACATGCTGACTGTGGTTGTATCCTGCTTTGACTACAGCATTGCATGCTGACTGTGGTGGTATCCTGCTATGACTACAGCATTGCATGCTGACTGTGGTGGTATCCTGCTATGACTACAGCATTGCATACTGACTGCGGTGGTATCCTGCTATGACTACAGCATTGCATGATGACTGTGGTTGTATCCTGCTATGACTACAGCATTGCATGCTGACTGTGGTTGTATCCTGCTATGACTATAGCAGTGCATGCTCACTGTGGTGGTATCCTGCTATGACTACAGCATTGCATACTGACGGTGGTGGTATCCTGCTATGACTACAGCATTGCATGCTGACTGTGGTGGTATGCTGCTATGACTTCAGCATTGCATACTGACTGTGGTGGTATCCTGCTATGACTACAGCATTGTGATGCTGACTGTGGTTGTATGCTGCTATGACTACAGCATTGCATGCTGACTGTGGTGGTATCGTGCTATGACTACAGCATTGTATGCTGACTGTGGTGGTATCCTGCTATGACTACAGCATTGCATGCTGACTGTGGTGGTATCCTGCTATGACTACAGCATTGCATACTGACTGCAGTGGTATCCTTCTATAACTTCAGCATTGCATACTGACTGCTGTGGTATCCTGCTATGACTACAGCATTGCATGCTGACTGTAGTTGTATCCTGCTATGACTACAGCATTGTGATACTGACTGTGGTGGTATCCTGCTATGACTACAGCATTGCATGCTGACTGTGGTGGTATCCTGCTATGACTACAGCATTGCGTGCTGACTGTGGTGGTATCCTGCTATGACTACAGCATTACATGCTGACTGTGGTGGTATCCTGCTATGACTACAGCATTGCATGCTGACTGTGGTGGTATCCTGCTATGACTACAGCATTGCATACTGACGGTGGTGGTATCCTGCTATGACTACAGCATCGCATGCTGACTGTGGTGGTATCCTGCTATGACTACAGCATTGCATACTGACGGTAGTGGTATCCTGCTATGACTACAGCATTGCATACTGACTGCGGTGGTATCCTGCTATGACTACAGCATTGCATGCTGTCTGCCGTTGTATCCTGCTTTGACTTCAGCATTGCATGCTGACTGTGGTTGTATCCTGCAATGACTATAGCAGTGCATGCTGACTATGGTGATATCCTGCTATGACTACAGCATTGCATACTGACTGTGGTGGTCTCCTGCTATGATTACAGCATTGCATCCTGACTGTGGTGGTATCCTGCTTTGACTACAGCATTGCATACTGACTGGTGGTGTCCTGCTATGACTACAGCATTGCATACTGACTGTGGTGGTATCCTGCTATGACTACAGCATTGCATACTGACAGTGGTGGTATCCTGCTATGACTACAGCATTGCATACTGACTGCGGTGGTCTCCTGCTATGACTACAGCATTGCATGCTGACTGGTGGTTTCCTGCTATGACTACAGTATTGCATGCTGATGGTGGTGGTATGCTGCTATGATTACAGCAGTGCATACTTACTGTGGTACCTGCTATGATTACAGCAGTGCATACTGACTGGTGGTACCTGCTATGATTACAGCAGTGGAAACTGCTGTTGTGGTACCTGCTATGATTACAGCAGTGCATATTGTCGTGGTACCTGCTATGATTACAGCAGTGCATACTGACTGTGGTGGGACCTGCTATGATGACAGCATTGCATACTGACTGTGGTGGTATCCTGCTATGACTACAGCATTACATGCTGACTGTGGTTGTATCCTGCTTTGACTACAGCATTGCATGCTGACTGTGGTGGTATCCTGCTATGACTACAGCATTGCATGCTGACTGTGGTGGTATCCTGCTATGACTACAGCATTGCATACTGACTGCGGTGGTATCCTGCTATGACTACAGCATTGCATGATGACTGTGGTTGTATCCTGCTATGACTACAGCATTGCATGCTGACTGTGGTTGTATCCTGCTATGACTATAGCAGTGCATGCTCACTGTGGTGGTATCCTGCTATGACTACAGCATTGCATGCTGACTGTGGTGGTATCCTGCAATGACTACAGCATTGCATGCTGACTGTGGTGGTATCCTGCTATGACTACAGCATTGCTTGCTGACTGTGGTGGTATCCTGCTATGACTACAGCATTGCATGCTGACTGAGGTCATTTCCTGCTATGACTCAAGCATTGCATGCTGACTTTGGTGGTATCCTGCTATGACTACAGCATTGTATGCTGACTGTGGTGGTATCCTGCTTTGACTACAGCATTACATGCTGACTGTGGTGGTATCCTGCTATGACTACAGCATTGCATGCTGACTGTGGTGGTATCCTGCTATGACTACAGCATTGCATACTGACGGTGGTGGTATCCTGCTATGACTACAGCATTGCATGCTGACTGTGGTGGTATGCTGCTATGACTTCAGCATTGCATACTGACTGCGGTGGTATCCTGCTATGACTACAGCATTGCATGCTGACTGCCGTTGTATCCTGCTATGACTTCAGCATTGCATGCTGACTGTGGTTGTATCCTGCTATGACTATAGCAGTGCATGCTGACTATGGTAATATCCTGCTATGACTACAGCATTGCATCCTGACGGTAGTGGTATCCTGCTATAACTACAGCATTGCATACTGACTGCGGTGGTATCCTGCTATGACTACAGCATTGCATGCTGACTGCCGTTGTATACTGCTATGACTCAAGCATTGCATGCTGACTTTGGTGGTATCCTGCTATGACTACAGCATTGTATGCTGACTGTGGTGGTATCCTGCTTTGACTACAGCATTACATGCTGACTGTGGTGGTATCCTGCTATGACTACAGCATTGCATGCTGACTGTGGTGGTATCCTGCTATGACTACAGCATTGCATACTGACGGTGGTGGTATCCTGCTATGACTACAGCATTGCATGCTGACTGTGGTGGTATCCTGCTATGACTTCAGCATTGCATACTGACTGCGGTGGTATCCTGCTATGACTACAGCATTGCATGCTGACTGCCGTTGTATCCTGCTATGACTTCAGCATTGCATGCTGACTGTGGTTGTATCCTGCTATGACTATAGCAGTGCATGCTGACTATGGTAATATCCTGCTATGACTACAGCATTGCATACTGACGGTAGTGGTATCCTGCTATAACTACAGCATTGCATACTGACTGCGGTGGTATCCTGCTATGACTACAGCATTGCATGCTGACTGCCGTTGTATACTGCTATGACTTCAGCATTGCATGCTGACTGTGGTTGTATCCTGCTATGACTATAGCAGTGCATGGGGACTATGGTGATATCCTGCTATGACTACAGCATTGCATACTGACTGTGGTGGTATCCGGCTATGATTACAGCATTGCATCCTGACTGTGGTGGTATCCTGCTTTGACTACAGCATTGCATGCTGACTGGTGGTGTCCTGCTATGACTACAGCATTGCATACTGACTGTGGTGGTATCCTGCTATGACTACAGCATTGCATACTGACAGTGGTGGTATCCTGCTATGACTACAGCATTGCATACTGACTGTGGAGGTCTCCTGCTATGACTACAGCATTGCATGCTGACTGGTGGTTTCCTGCTATGACTACAGTATTGCATGCTGACGGTGGTGGTATCCTGCTATGATTACAGCAGTGCATACTTACTGTGGTACCTGCTATGATTACAGCAGTGCATACTGACTGGTGGTACCTGCTATGATTACAGCAGTGGAAACTGCTGTTGTGGTACCTGCTATGATTACAGCAGTGCATATTGTCGTGGTACCTGCTATGATTACAGCAGTGCATACTGACTGTGAGAGGACCTGCTATGATGACAGCATTGCATACTGACTGTGGTGGTATCCTGCTATGACTACAGCATTGCATGCTGACTGTGGTTGTATCCTGCTTTGACTACAGCATTGCATGCTGACTGGTGGTATCCTGCTATGACTACAGCATTGCATGCTGACTGTGGTGGTATCCTGCTATGACTACATCATTGCATACTGACTGCGGTGGTATCCTGCTATGACTACAGCATTGCATGATGACTGTGGTTGTATCCTGCTATGACTACAGCATTGCATGCTGACTGTGGTTGTATCCTGCTATGACTATAGCAGTGTATGCTCACTGTGGTGGTATCCTGCTGTGACTACAGCATTGCATGCTGACTGTGGTGGTATCCTGCTATGACTACAGCATTGCATGCTGACTGTGATGGTATCCTGCAATGACTACAGCATTGCATGCTAACTGTGGTGGTATCCTGCTATGACTACAGCATTGTGATGCTGACTGTGGTTGTATCCTGCTATGACTACAGCATTGCATGCTGACTGTGGTGGTATCGTGCTATGACTACAGCATTGTATGCTGACTGTGGTGGTATCCTGCTATGACTACAGCATTGCATGCTGACTGTGGTGGTATCCTGCTATGACTACAGCATTGCATACTGACTGCAGTGGTATCCTTCTATAACTTCAGCATTGCATACTGACTGCTGTGGTATCCTTCTATGACTACAGCATTGCATGCTGACTGTGGTGGTATCCTCCTATGACTATAGCAGTGCATGCTGACTATGGTGGTATCCTGCTATGACTACAGCATTGTGATACTGACTGTGGTGGTATCCTGCTATGACTACAGCATTGCATGCTGACTGTGGTGGTATCCTGCTATGACTACAGCATTGCGTGCTGACTGTGGTGGTATCCTGCTATGACTACAGCATTGCATGCTGACTGTGGTCGTTTCCTGCTATGACTCAAGCATTGCATGCTGACTGTGGTGGTATCCTGCTATGACTACAGCATTGTATGCTGACTGTGGTGGTATCCTGCTATGACTACAGCATTGCATGCTGACTGTGGTGGTATCCTGCTATGACTACAGCATTGCATACTGACGGTAGTGGTATCCTGCTATGACTACAGCATCGCATGCTGACTGTGGTGGTATCCTGCTATGACTACAGCATTGCATACTGACGGTAGTGGTATCCTGCTATGACTACAGCATTGCATACTGACTGTGGTGGTATCCTGCTATGACTACAGCATTGTGATGCTGACTGTGGTTGTATGCTGCTATGACTACAGCATTGCATGCTGACTGTGGTGGTATCGTGCTATGACTACAGCATTGTATGCTGACTGTGGTGGTATCCTGCTATGACTACAGCATTGCATGCTGACTGTGGTGGTATCCTGCTATGACTACAGCATTGCATACTGACTGCAGTGGTTTCCTTCTATAACTTCAGCATTGCATACTGACTGCTGTGGTATCCTGCTATGACTACAGCATTGCATGCTGACTGTAGTTGTATCCTGCTATGACTACAGCATTGTGATACTGACTGTGGTGGTATCCTGCTATGACTACAGCATTGCATGCTGACTGTGGTGGTATCCTGCTATGACTACAGCATTGCGTGCTGACTGTGGTGGTATCCTGCTATGACTACAGCATTACATGCTGACTGTGGTGGTATCCTGCTATGACTACAGCATTGCATGCTGACTGTGGTGGTATCCTGCTATGACTACAGCATTGCATACTGACGGTGGTGGTATCCTGCTATGACTACAGCATCGCATGCTGACTGTGGTGGTATCCTGCTATGACTACAGCATTGCATACTGACGGTAGTGGTATCCTGCTATGACTACAGCATTGCATACTGACTGCGGTGGTATCCTGCTATGACTACAGCATTGCATGCTGTCTGCCGTTGTATCCTGCTTTGACTTCAGCATTGCATGCTGACTGTGGTTGTATCCTGCAATGACTATAGCAGTGCATGCTGACTATGGTGATATCCTGCTATGACTACAGCATTGCATACTGACTGTGGTGGTCTCCTGCTATGATTACAGCATTGCATCCTGACTGTGGTGGTATCCTGCTTTGACTACAGCATTGCATACTGACTGGTGGTGTCCTGCTATGACTACAGCATTGCATACTGACTGTGGTGGTATCCTGCTATGACTACAGCATTGCATACTGACAGTGGTGGTATCCTGCTATGACTACAGCATTGCATACTGACTGCGGTGGTCTCCTGCTATGACTACAGCATTGCATGCTGACTGGTGGTTTCCTGCTATGACTACAGTATTGCATGCTGATGGTGGTGGTATGCTGCTATGATTACAGCAGTGCATACTTACTGTGGTACCTGCTATGATTACAGCAGTGCATACTGACTGGTGGTACCTGCTATGATTACAGCAGTGGAAACTGCTGTTGTGGTACCTGCTATGATTACAGCAGTGCATATTGTCGTGGTACCTGCTATGATTACAGCAGTGCATACTGACTGTGGTGGGACCTGCTATGATGACAGCATTGCATACTGACTGTGGTGGTATCCTGCTATGACTACAGCATTACATGCTGACTGTGGTTGTATCCTGCTTTGACTACAGCATTGCATGCTGACTGTGGTGGTATCCTGCTATGACTACAGCATTGCATGCTGACTGTGGTGGTATCCTGCTATGACTACAGCATTGCATACTGACTGCGGTGGTATCCTGCTATGACTACAGCATTGCATGATGACTGTGGTTGTATCCTGCTATGACTACAGCATTGCATGCTGACTGTGGTTGTATCCTGCTATGACTATAGCAGTGCATGCTCACTGTGGTGGTATCCTGCTATGACTACAGCATTGCATGCTGACTGTGGTGGTATCCTGCAATGACTACAGCATTGCATGCTGACTGTGGTGGTATCCTGCTATGACTACAGCATTGCTTGCTGACTGTGGTGGTATCCTGCTATGACTACAGCATTGCATGCTGACTGAGGTCATTTCCTGCTATGACTCAAGCATTGCATGCTGACTTTGGTGGTATCCTGCTATGACTACAGCATTGTATGCTGACTGTGGTGGTATCCTGCTTTGACTACAGCATTACATGCTGACTGTGGTGGTATCCTGCTATGACTACAGCATTGCATGCTGACTGTGGTGGTATCCTGCTATGACTACAGCATTGCATACTGACGGTGGTGGTATCCTGCTATGACTACAGCATTGCATGCTGACTGTGGTGGTATCCTGCTATGACTTCAGCATTGCATACTGACTGCGGTGGTATCCTGCTATGACTACAGCATTGCATGCTGACTGCCGTTGTATCCTGCTATGACTTCAGCATTGCATGCTGACTGTGGTTGTATCCTGCTATGACTATAGCAGTGCATGCTGACTATGGTAATATCCTGCTATGACTACAGCATTGCATCCTGACTGGTGTTATCCTGCTATGACTACAGCATTGCATGCTGACTGGTGGTGTCCTGCTATGACTACAGCATTGCATACTGACTGTGGTGGTATCCTGCTATGACTACAGCATTGCATACTGACAGTGGTGGTATCCTGCTATGACTACAGCATTGCATACTGACTGCGGTGGTCTCCTGCTATGACTACAGCATTGGATGCTGACTGGTGGTTTCCTGCTATGACTACAGTATTGCATGCTGACGGTGGTGGTATCCTGCTATGATTACAGCAGTGCATACTGACTGTGGTACCTGCTATGATTACAGCAGTGCATACTGACTGGTGGTACCTGCTATGATTACAGCAGTGCATATTGTTGTGGTACCTGCTATGATTACACCAGTGCATACTGACTGTGGTGGGACCTGCTATGATGACAGCATTGCATACTGACTGTGGTGGTATCCTGCTATGACTACAGCATTGCATTCTGACTGTGGTGGTATCCTGCTATGATTACAGCAGTGCATACTGACTGTGGTACCTGCTATGATTACATCAGTGCATACTGACTGGTGGTACCTGCTATGATTACAGCAGTGTATATTGTTGTGGTACCTGCTATGATTACACCAGTGCATACTGACTGTGGTGGGACCTGCTATGATGACAGCATTGCATACTGACTGTGGTGGTATCCTGCTATGACTACAGCATTGCATTCTGACTGTGGTGGTATCCTGCTATGACTACAGCATTGCTTGCTGACTGTGGTGGTATCCTGCTATGAGTACAACATTGCATGCTGACTGTGGTGGTATTCTGCTATGACTACAGCATTGCATGCTGACTGTGGTTGTATCCTGCTATGACTATAGCAGTGCATGCTGACTATGGTGGTATCCTGCTATGACTACAGCATTGCATACTGACTGTGGTGGTATTCTGCTATGACTACAGCATTGCATACTGACTGTGGTGGTATCCGGCTATGACTACAGCATTGCATGCTGACTGGTGGTATCCTGCTATGACTACAGCATTGTGATGCTGACTGTGGTTGTATCCTGCTATGACTACAGCATTGCATGCTGACTGTGGTGGTATCCTGCTATGACTACACCATTGCATGCTGACTGTGGTGGTATCCTGCTATGACTACAGCATTGCATACTGACTGTAGTGGTATCCTGCTATGACTACAGCATTGCATGCTGACTGTTGTGGTATCCTGCTATGACTACAGCATTGCATACTGACTGCAGTGGTATCCTGCTATGACTTCAGCATTGCATACTGACTGCGGTGGTATCCTGCTATGACTACACCATTGCATTGCTCGGGGCTGGTGCAGGAAGTGGAATCCCCGTCATGATTGTTCAAGACCATTGTCATCGCCATCTCGTCGTCACCACCATGTCCTCGTTGTCGTCTCCGTCTTCACCATCCCGGGGTGCGGACATTATTTCCCCCTCTATCAGCCCATGGGGGGCTTCCATTTTATGGGAGTCTGCGATTTTGCATTGATTTCCGCAAGCAGAACACATTTTCTGTGGCGGACGCATATCCACTCCCTTGGATGGATGACTCCTTGGATGCTTTGTTGTGTACACGGTTCTTTTTAACCCTCGATTTGTTGTCTGGATTTTGGCACTTGCCTTTGGATGAAGAATCCAAGCCTAAAACCATGTGACTTTACCGAAAAAGCTAAGAATATACCCCAAGGATTGTTCCAAGTTAATTGCCTCCCTATGGGGCTGCATTCGGCTTCTGCCACATTCCAGCAGCTTATGGAAATGGTCTTGGCAGGTCTTCAATGGGACTTGTGCCTCATTTACCTGGACGATGGCATTGTATTCGGGGACACATTTCAGGAGCATATTCTTGGTTCTTTTGGTAAAATCACGTAGATAGAAAAATATAAATAAGAAAATTTTAATACATTTTTTTAAAAAATAATAAAAATAATGATGAATTAAATATTATGAAAGCAAAAAAACACAATGAAAATAAAAAATAAAAATAGTAAAATAAAATTATAAATAAATTAAAAAGAATAAATACAAAAAACTTAAGACGTTTCGATCACAATACAAGTGTTCTTCATCAGGCGGAGAGAAAAGAGGCGGCAAGCCTCCAAATGTATAAGGGTTCCAAAGTGAGTGGGCGGGGGACGAGAGCTGCGCAAGCAACACGCTAATGCAGGAGCTTGTGCAGCGCAACCAGCATGGGCGGGGTAGCCAGTCAGCCAGCGGTAATGTAGGAGCAGACAATGGGGGGGAGGAAGGGGGCAGAGATAGGGGGAGAGGATGGTGGAGGGGGGGGTCAGAAATAGGGGGGGAGCAGGGGGTAGAGATGGGGGGGGCATTTCAACTCGCTCCACACATCCACACTACTGACGGTAAAGGTTGACAAGAAAACACAAGTCATGACCCAAAGTGGTTGATGACATCTTTCCAATGATTGCTGGGTTTAAAACCGTCGTCTCGGTTGAAATTGTGACTGTGTCTGTATATATGGATGGCTTCGTGAACGAATCTTTGTTGATAGTCAGTCGGCTTGGAAAGTACCATTGTCTTAGAGAAATCAATTTCATGTGAGCCAGCTGCATTAAAGTAATGATCAGCCACGACAGAAGTATTGGTCCTGTCGTGTTTGAGATCTGCCTTATGTTCAAGAACACGGTCAGAGACATGTTGCTTAGTTTCCCCAATGTAACTGCTGCTACAAATACAGCTTAGTTTGTAGACGTCGGGATATTGCATGTCAGGAATTTTGTCCTTCACAGATGGGATCAGGTCACAAATTTTATGCACTGTGTTAAATCGAACCTGGATCTTGTGTTTGTTCATTATTTTGGAAATATTTTTGGTTACCCCTGCTATGTATGGCAAGGTGATGGTTTTGATTGGATCCTCAGATGGCTCCTTCACGGTTGGGGTGATGGCTTTGTGGATAGTGTAGTCAGAATATCCATTTGCCTTGAGAGCTTGGTGTACGTGCTTGAGTTCACTGGTCAGGTGTTCATGGTCGGGGATACATTGAGCTCTATGGTGTAGCGTTTTGATGAGGGCATTTTTCTGGGATGGATGGTGGTGGGAATCAGGTTTACTTTCGTGTAGACAGAGTGGCTCATTGAGCCATCTGGTCTCATGCCATCTTTTTCTATCTCCATAGTGAATTTGTTTGCTGGGTGTATGGAATTGATGTGGTTGAGGAATTATTTCAGAGCTGGTCGGCCATGTGGCCAGATGACAAACGTGTCATCCACGTACGTCTTCCACAAAGACGGGCGTAGAGTGGATGCCTGGATGGCGTCCGTCTAAAATTTTTCCATTCAAATGTTGGCCACAACCGGAGATGAGGGAGAACCCATTGGGGTGCCTTCAGTTTGTTTGTAGAATGGTCCATTCCAAGTGAAGACTGTATTGGTGAGGCAGTGTCTCACCAGGGCTGTTACATCAGCATTCAGTCCTTGTTGGACCAAATCTTCAATTATTGCAATGGTATCGGGCACAGGAACTTTGGTGAACAAAGAAACTACATTGAAACTAACGAGCAAATCACCTGGGGACAGTGAAACCAGGTGAGCTGAGTTAAGAATAGAAGAGGTGGTCTTGCCAGTGAATGGCTGCAAGGTCTCCGACAGATATCGGGCCAGTTTGTAGGTGCGTGAGTCAATGGTGGAGACGATGAGACGAAGGGGTATACCTTCTTCATGGATTTTTAGTAAGCCATATTTTAATTTGTAATTTACATTTAATTTTACAATTTTAACTTTTTATTTTTATTGTTTTTTTCTTTCTTTTATTATTATTATTATTTTTTATTTCTTTTTGTTTCTATATACGTGATTTTACCGAAAGAACCAAGAATATGAATTCCTGCAGTCACGAACGTTTTAAGTCAAAGTTTCAGGAGCATTTATAAGCATCTGCGGTTCGTGTTTGTCTCAGAGTCCGTAAAACTTTGCTAATGCTGAAGCGTGACTTCTATTGGCCCGGTATGATGGATCATGTATACTACATGGTGAAATGTTGTACTGACTGCACACGCCACAAGCCACTATCACAAATATCATGGTGTCTCAAATTAACGAGCTAGTCAAATTAGATGTTCTCGGGCCATTCCCACTACTCAGAGGGGAAAACATTTCTCCTGGTCGGGGTGGAATATCTTTCCCGGTGGCCGATGGCATGGCCTCTGCCAGACCATTCGGCCACATCCATTGCGGACAAATTTCTGCACGTCTACGTAATGGATAAAGGAGCTCCTGAACAACTTATTACAGATCAGGGGTGGAATTTTTCTTCTAAATTGTTATGGGAGGTGTGTGACTCACTGGGTACAAGAAAAATTAGAACTTCGCTCTACCATCCTCAGACGGATGGGATGGTGGAACGCTTGCACAGGACTCTTATGTCCATGTTGTGCCAAAGAGTTAATGAGGTGCAGTTGGACTGGAATTTGCACATCCCCGGTGTCCTGGCTGCATATAGATTGGCCCATCATGCTTTAACAGGATTCTCCCCGTTTAATATCATGTACAGGAGGGAGAGTGATCCCCCCATGGAAGCACAGTTGGGCATGGACTTGGGTAAAAAGAGGGCCGTCATGCCCATGCCCATGCAGGTCATGCTTAGGCGTTTGAAGGAGGCGCGGGAGGCGTCTCAGGAAAATTCGGCCAAACGGCAGCATGCAAATGAGAAGCTCGTGGGGCAACGGGAGTCCGGGGCCCCATGGACAACTGGGGACAAGGCGTCGTTGCATTGTCCCCAGGTGTCCCTGGGTATGTCCCCTAAATTATACTGGCCGTTGCAGGGCCCTGTTGAGGTGATAAAGGTCAAGAGGCCGCAGTTTGTGTATATACAGGTCGGTTGCCATCGCTATTTTGTGCACCCGTCACGGTTAAAACCCTATGTTCCACCCTATTAGATAGTTCATCTCCATCTCCAGAGCGGCGGGCGTCGGATGTGTCCGACGAGTCGGGGCGACTGAGCCCAGAAGCTGAAGTCCAGGGATCCCCCGGCAGCGCTTCCGTGTGAAGGACCGTGCATGGAAGCCCAGTTGCCATCTTCTTCTCCCAGGGAGGAGCCGCACCCTTTAGGCCATTTGTGATGTTCCAGTGGTTCCCAGCGCGCAAGTTCCTGCTCGTGGTGGGGGACTGGCGTCGAGGACTCGCTCCAAGAGTGCTTCGTTTGCGCTGAACAGCTCCCTTCCCATCATGACAATTGTGTTCCGACGTCATCCGGCTGGTGGCCACCACCGCAAGCCAGACTGCAGCTTCCGGTTGATCTGGGATCCACCCTAATGCTCGTGACTGCGGCGTGCCTGCGGACGTCATGAATTGTTGCACTTCCCTCACGGTTCTGGTTAAATAATTACGGGGTCTTGTTGCTGATGTCCGCTAACCCCTGTTAAAGTAATTATGTTAGCCGAGACAGCTGTTTTTTTTTTCATGGGGGAGGGGTGATGTAGGGGTATAGCTCTGGCTGCTGGTGGCCACCCGCGTGCGCGGGCGAAACAACCACTGGTTCCCGCGTGGGCGCGGCGGTGGAAGGCGACCCATCCGCCTGCAGCCCCTGCGCTGCGGATCCTCCGGCGGGTGCAGCCAGCCCAATTTGGATGACCAGCTGTGCAGCAGAGGAGAACAGTTGTCCGAGGCACCCGGTGAGTTCGCGTGATCCCTCGTCGGCCGCTGCCTCAGGACACATGGCCGGGTTCCCGGATTCCGGGGCTGTTAAGAGGATAACGTTTCTGTTATCATCGTCCTCTGAGGACACTACACGTGGGTTCTTCCACGTCGCTGCTTTCAATATCAATATTTTTTTTCTTTCCGTTTCTAGCACCAAATGTAGTGACTCAACTCGGAGACAGTAAGACTTTGAGGCACTTATTTTATTTCAAAAGGACCTTCAGGATGACACACACCTGACGTGGGTGAACACTATTATTATTAAGTCTGTCTATTGTCAGCAACCACTACTCAGTTAGAACTGTTGGTAGGCTGTCTGACTAGCCGCGCCCCATGATGGTGAAGATGGAGACGACGACGAGGAGATGGTGATGACGACGAGATGGTGACGACGATGTACTTGAGAAGCACGATGGGGATCCCACTTCCAGCAACAGCCCCGAGGTCCACCACAGGGGCCCCTCTTATACTCTCAGCGTGGTCTTGCTCCGACCCGGGTATGCCCCCTATCTGGAACCAACTAGCGAGTTCCCGGGGCTTCCCGATGGGCCCATTCTGTGACCTTTCCCCGAGATGTCTCCCTCTCGTGTATATCATGGCTTGCTGACTTGAGTACTGCCATACACCGCAGTTACCCTTTTTTGCCAGCATCCAGCGCTATGCCACTACACTTGTATAGCCTCTCTTCCCTCCCATTCCTATTGCATGCATGTGTGTTGAACTTCTTTCGCACCCTACATAGCCAACCTTGTTAATCGGAGGTGCGGGGAAAGGACAACAACACAACCAGTCGTCCTAAGGCAGAAAAAATATAATCCAGCAATGAAACTGCTGAACCAGCGAGAGAGCAGTTACAACAAGGTTATATATGTGGCGATGGGCAAGCAGACACCCGCTTGCTTGCCCATCGCCACATATATAACCTTGTTGTAACTGCTCTCTCGCTGGTTCAGCAGTTCCACTGCTGGATTATATTTTTTTCCTCCTGAGGACGACCGCTTGTGTTGCGATCGAAAGGTCGTGATTTATTTTATTTTATACCTACGTGACTTTACCAAAAGAACCAAAGAGTATGGATTCCTGCAGTCACGAAAACTTCAAATCAAGATTTAAGGACAACAAATTAAACACGAAAAACTCTTCGAAAGAAATGAGTTGTAAATAAAGCTGATGTAAAAGTGCAAAGCTCCAGTGGTTTCCTCATATCGAAAGGAAGAGCATTCCAGACGGCCGCAGAAGCGCATTTGAAAGCGCATGATGCGGTGATAGTTTTTGTTCGATGGCTAGCCAAAAGCCGCTGGGAAGATGACCGGAGTTCGTATAATGGTTTATGGTCATATTTTTTGGGTCCTTCGGTAAAGTCACATAGAACAATTTTTTTTTACAAAAAACTACGACGTTTCGATTGCAACACAAGTAATTGTCATTAGGAGGAAAAATGGAGGGGGAAAGCTGCTGAGGCAGGCTGTTTTAAAGGTTTGAAATGGGTGTAGCCCAAGGGCCATAAACGAAGTGGGCGGGGCTAGTGATGTTAATGTGAGAAATTTGCATGTTAATGTAAGATCGAAGGGGGACTTGTACGACGAGGGCGTGGAGGTGGCTATTGTAATGTGAGAGATTAGCATGTTAATGTAGGCCTCATCAGGATGAAATAAGAGGAGGGAAGGCTGCTGAGGCAGACTGTTTTAAAGGGTTGAAATGGATGTAGCCCAAGGGTCATAAAGAAGTGGGCGGGGCTAGTGATGTTAAAGTGAGAAATTTGCATGTTATTGTAAGATCGGAGGGTGACTTCCATGCCAAGGGTGCAGAGGTGGCTATTGTAATGTGAGAGATTAGCATGTCAATGTAAGATCGCAGAGCCGCCGCCACACGAGGACGCGAGCGACGGTGTCTGTGTTAGTGTGAGACATTTAACTTGTTAAAGTAAAATCAGAGAGTCGAAAATAATAACTAACATCGGAAGATAGGATGGAAACATCACGACCAGTTATGACATAAACTGGTTAATAACGTCCTTCCAATGATTAGTCAGTCTGTACCCATTTTCTCGGTTGAAATTGTGTCTGTGTCTATATACAGTGGTACCTCGGTATACGACCGCTTTGGAATACGTCGAAATTGGTATATATCGTGTTTTTACGAGAAAAAAATGTCTTGCGATACGACGTCTTGCTTGGGATACGACGCGCTTGCTAGAACTTGTATGGGTCGGGATGAGTCACCGCGTACAGTACCCGCGTATGCCCCGTTCACGACTGAAACAAAGCGAGAGGGGCGGGATGGCGTGGGGGAGAGGGGAGAGAGGCGGGGGACGTGGGGGAGAGGAGCGGGGGGCATGGGGGAGATGGGCAGGGGGCGTGGCAGATAGGAGCGGGGGGCGTGAGGGAGAGGAGCGGGGGGAGAGGGGCGGGGGCGGCGTTGGGGAGAGGGGCGGGGGGCGTGGGGGGCTGCCCCCATGGAGGGTGAAGCCCCGGGTCGAGGCGCGCGCGCGCGTGCGTGGTTGAGGCATGCCACGTGACCAGCGCAGCTGGCAGCAACGCGGTCACGTTGCTTCTGTATGCATTTTAGTAATTAGTGTCTAAATTACCTTCTGGAACGAATTAACGACGTATACCGAGGTACCACTTTACCTGGATGGCTTCATGAACGAATCGTTCACAATCTGGGTGATCTAGCAGCAGAGGGTTTTAAGGAAAACCGCTTGGTTGGTTCGATTAAAGATGTCGAATCAGTGATGATATTATTTTTTTTAACGAGGCAGTTGGTGGGATCTCTATTGATTTTTGTATAGCTACCATCATTAAGTAGGTCCTGAATTTTGTTCTTGTATGTGGTTTTGTCCATGATGTCTGTGGGATTGCCCTTGTCAGCTGAGAGAATTACGATGTGCTCTATCTTTTTGAATTGAGAAAGCTCAAAGTGCTCATCCTTACCGATGTTGCTAGTAGATGACTTAGCGTTTTTAAGGATTGCAGCGATTTCCGATCTTGCCACGTCTGCAGTAATATGTCCCAAACCCTTAAGGTCTCCTTAGACCTGGGCAATGATATCATCAACTGGGATGTGTTTAGGGGTGACTGCAAAATTCAACCCTTTGGCTAGAACCGATTTTAGGCTGTCGGAAATTGGACTGTTACTCTGAATGATAACAATCGTGTCAACCTCTAACTTTGTTGTAGCTGATGTTTTCACGGAAAAATTTGTGACAGATGCCATACAGGCATGCACTGTATGTCCGTCCTTGTGGAAGAGGTACGCAGATGACACGTTCGTCATCTGGCCATGTGACCGACCAGCTCTGAACCAGTTCCTCAACCAATTCCATACACCCAGCCATCAAATTCACCATGGAGGTGGAAAAGGATGGCAAGTTACCATTCTTGGATGTTTTAATCGAAAAGAGACCAGATGGCTCAATGGGACACTGTCTACAGGAAAGCCACCCATATGAATGCCTACCTAAAACCTGACTCCCACCACCATCCATCCCAGAAGAATTCCCTCATCAAAACTCTACACCATAGAGCTCGATGTATTTCCGACCATCATCTCCTAGCCAGTGAACTGGAACACGTACACCAAGCTCTCAAGATGAATGGATATTCAGACTACACAATGCTTAAAGCTATCACCCCAACCGCTGAGAAAGAACCATCTGAGGACCCAATCAATACCGTCACCTTGCCATACATAGCAGGGGTCACCAAAAATATTTCCAAAATCATTCATAATCTGCGAAGGATGTGATCTCTGACATGCAATACCCCGGCGTCTACAAACTAAGCTGTGTCTGTGGCAGTAGTTACATTGGGGAAACTAAGCGACATGTCTCGGACCGTGTTCGGGAACATAAGGCAGATCTGAAACATGGTAGGACCAATACCTCGGCTGTGGCTGATCACTGTTTAAATGCGATGAGCTCACACGAAATTGATTTATCCAAAACGAAAATACTTTGCAAACCCACCGGCTATCACCAAAGATTCGTTCATGAAGCCATCCAGATATGTAGACACAGACACAATTTCAACCGAGAATATGGGTACAAACTGAGCAATCATTTGAAGGACGTTATTAACCAGTTCAAGTCATAACTGGCTGTGATGTTTCCATCCTACCTTCCGATGTTAGTTGTTATTTTCGACTTTCTGATTTTACATTAATAGGTTAAATGTCTCACACTAACACAGCCACCATCGCTCACGTCCTCGACATCGCGGCGGCTTTGCAATCTTACATTAACATGCTAATCTCTCACATTACAATAGCCACCTCTGTGCCCTCGGCGTGGAAGTCGCCCTCCCATCTTACATTAACATGCAAATTTCTCATTTAACATCACTAGCCCCGCCCACTTTGTTTGTGACCCTTGGGCTACACCCATTTCAAACCTATAAAAAGTCTGCCTCAGCAGCTTTCCCCCTCCTTTTTCCTCCTGATGACGATTGCTTATGTTGCGATCGAAACGTCATAGATTTTTGTTTTATAATTTTGTTCTGCGTGACTTTACCAAAAGATACTCTTTGGTTCTTTCGAAAAGGAACGTAGGTATAAAAATAAAAAAATAAAAATTATATATCACGACGTTTCGATTGCAACACAATCGGTCATTCTCAGACAGAAAAAAATAATCCAGCAATGGAACTGAAGAACCAGCGGGCCATACCTACGTAACTTTTACCGAAATAACCAAAAAGTATGGATTCCTGCAGTCACGAAAGCTTTAAGCCATGGTTTATGCTCCTTAATAAATGAAGACACCAAAACGTCTTGACCGCTTACGACGTATGGTGCCTCGTCAGCAGCATCGGGCTCCCTTGAATCAGTGTTGGTGAACTGCCGATATTACACAGACTCTCGTCTTGAAATGGGGGATGAGTTGAGAAAATCTAGAAATCCCCGTGGAGGACAAATAGAGTGGACTTTGAACGTTGGAATGTAAGCTCGTGGATTATTGCATTGCGCGGGTGCATGGGGATATTGCGGGGACAGTGGCTTCCACACAGAACTTCGATGTGGGGTCTATCTCCGTTAGATTATTGGGCAAGTTGTAACACAGGGGCGCGTTGAATATGGAAGACTACATACTCTAATCTCCGCTAACAGATTATATCCTCATGTTTGCGTCAGGATAAACAATTCATACATTACAGCCTACGGTGCTACACATTTCAGGTTGCGGTAGTGCTATGGTTAACGTGCTGTGATACAAACCCGGCAATCCAAGTTCGATTCCCGTTCACGGTCAACACCTGCGATGGTTATCTGAACCGGTCCCGGGCCTCCCCTTGGTCGACTTAGCCTTAAATGAGTACCTAGTGCGGTTTGTAGTAAGCTTCGCCACTGAGGAGACAAAGGCGGCTGGGAATGGTGCTGTTAAGGCTTCAGCGGGGATCTTTGTCTTTGTTTGCTACACAGCATAGGTCGGCCTCTGTAGAGGAGGCAGAGGAGCAGGCTCGTGAAGGACGCTACTGGGCAGTGCCAGGGTAGGTGCACTGTGAGTCTATTGGGCAGTTGGAGGCCGTCACCCTCTAACAACAGCAGAGGTTGGAGGAGCAACGCTCAGAACTAGCATCATCAGGCGGCAGCAAGCATTGTGTATAAATTCACCTGTTTTGGTCTTAAGGAAAATCGTGCAAAATATAGAAAAGGTAAGAAAGTCACAAAACATAAATACATAACCAAACAAATTATGAAGTCCAAATTTGCAACACTGAATGCATTCTTGGGGCAAGGCAGCAAAACAAAAAACAATAGTCCCAGATTTCGATTTAAAGCTTTCATGACTGCAATGATTCATCTTCTTTGGTTCTTTCGGTAAAGTCACGTAGAATGAGAATAAAATAATAAATTGATCAAATAAAATGACGCAATAATATTCTCATCAGAAGGCCGATGTGTTGTGGCCGAAACGTCGTGAGAATATTATTGTGTTATTTTATTTTTCGATTTAAAGCTTTCGTGACTGCAATGATTCATCTTCTTTGGTTCTTTCGGTAAAGTCACGTAGAATGATAATAAAATAATAAATTGATAAAATAAAATAACACAATAATATTCTCACGACGTTTCGGCCACAACACAAGCGGCCTTCATCAGGTGAAGGGAGCGAGACTGTCTGGTAGGACAGCGCTGGAGTGAGAGAGCCACGTTCAGATCACGGCTTTTAAGCTGTGTGAGAGGAACAAAGAGCCCTCAAATTTCCGTACCACGGATAGCTACGGGCCCCGTTCAGACGGACGAGTTCGTCCATGGTCGGAACAGAGGAGGGGGAGAGAGACAGCTGCGAAGCCCTAGTATACTCCATGTTGTAAACCATACCATTAACCGTGGTGTGAGAGGTATTAAGAGGCAATGCTGGCGAAAGAGCTGCGGTCTGAAGGTCATCGTAAAATTACAATTAATTAAGAACAGAAATGATTTAACACATTTTTCCAGTGGTTACTAAGCCTGAATCCATCTTCTCGGTTGAAATTGTCTCTGTGCTTGTATATGTGAATGGCCTCATGAACGAATCTCTCATGGTAGCCAGTTGGTTTGCAAAGAACCTCCGTCTTGGAGAAGTCAATGTCATGTGAGCCCACTGAATTGTAACAGTGATCTGCCACGGCAGAGGAGTTCGTCTTACCGTGTTTCAAGTCTGCTTTATGTTCGCGGATGCGGTCCGAGATATGTCTTTTGGTTTCTCCAATGTAGCTACTACCACAGAGGCACTTTAGTTTGTAAACGCCCGGGTACTGTATGTCTGGAAGAGCATCTTTTACAGATGGAACTAAATCACGGATTTTGTGTACTGTGTTGAATCGGACCTGGATCTTGTGTTTATTCAGGATTTTGGAGATCTTTTTAGTTTTGAGTGGCTCCACAAGAGGATCCTTCTTCATGACTGGAGTGATGGCTTTGCGGATTGTGTAGTCGGAGTAGCCATTAGCCCTGAGAGCCTGGTGTACGTGCTTGAGTTCACTGGTAATGTGTTCCTGGTCGGAAATGCATTGGGCTCTATGGTATAGAGTCTTGATGAGGCAGTTCTTCTGGGATGGATGGTGGTGGGAATCCGGTTTCAAGTAAGCATCTGTATGGGTAGCTTTCCTGTAGACAGAGTGGCTCATTGAACCATCATGTCTCCTTTTAATTAAGACATCCAGAAAGGGTAGTTTGCCATCTTTTTTTATCAATTTATTATTTTATTCTCATTCTACGTGACTTTACCGAAAGAACCAAAGAAGAATAGTCCCAGACTTCACCAAAACAACAACACACTGCACATGAACATTGAACTATCAATGCATGAGGGGCAAGGATCAAGGATACAAATCACATCTGCAATTTCTTTTGTGTCCAGCAACTCCGATTATAACGTTTGGCTCCGTACTATGCAAAATTAGTTAAATGTACAACAGTTATAGTCTGCAACGTCAAAGGCTTGGTCACCTATTCATATTTTTGTTTGAGGAAGAGTTAAATGGAAATTTGATGCACGTCTTATGTTTCTTGGGTTAATGAATTAGCTAAGTGCAACACAGATTTGCCAATATGGGTTTTATGAATGACCAGGGCCCACTTTAGATGTCTTCTTGCATCAAGGCGATGTGAGACTGGATTGTAAGATGTTTAAGTCGAGGGAACACCTAGCCTGGCATGCAATCGGTGTGTTTGGTAGCTGCACGACTATCTGATGAGCTCTCGGGTTGGAAAACGCGTGGCGCATCGTGCCAATGCGCGACGTTTCGCCTGCCCAGTTCCTCAGGAAGCTCGCTCGCTCCAGGCACGTGGGGCGCAACATTCATGCAGTACAACAAATAAAAGATCCCCCGCGTAGGCTTAACAGACCGTTGGGGCAAGTGCTGTTACGGAGCACCGCCTATGAAGGCCAGCACGGCACGTGGGGTTGGGTGGCCAGCACCACCCCCGGCCGCCTTTGTCTCTCCCGAGTGGCGATGTTTACACATCGCACCAGGTACTCATTTGAGGCTGAGTCGACCTAGAAGAGGCCCAGAACCGGTTCACATAATCGAACTCGGGTCGCCAGGATCTTAGCGCAAAATACACTATTTTCAAATGAATATGAGTTTTAGTCCATGTTAATTTATGGCCATATGTATGCCTATATATATTGATAAATATTAATAATGTTGTTCATTTACAGAGATGCAGAGTTAAATTGAGACTATATGGATGAATAAAACAAGATACAGAGAAGTCAGCAAAGTGACATTCTATCAGCAATGCCATCCATTCAGAGCATCGGCTCGATAACCGATGTGCCACCGCTCCCCACACGCGGTACAATGCACACCTGTGAACATCGATCGGAGAATTCGTAGCCTCTTTGTAGATGCCATTCCGGATAAAGCCCTCTCTCCATGAGTGTTACTGTGTTCTTTACTTTGCCACGGTTCGGTAAAGGGGTCGGTGCCTCAGGGACCGGCCGTTCAAGTACTCACCACTGACGTTAGCGTTGCGCTCTCTTGCTCGTCACTAAGCGAGCATTGGATCCAGCAGCGGATTGACGAGATTGCCGGTGCGCCTCTCATTGCTGCCTCGGGTGTAACTGCTGCTGCATTCCCCATCCCAGTAAAAAGTCATTATCTTTGTTCAATCTATAACTATAGACTTAAAAGTTACAATGTAAATTCTAGATTTAAAGCTTTCGTGACTGCTAGGATCCATACTCTTTGGTTCTATTGGGTAAAGTCACGTAGGTGAAAATAAAATAACAAAAAATCACGACGTTTCGGCCACGACACAAGCGGCCTTCATCAGGTGAAGGGACGAGACTGTCTGGGGGACAGCGCTGGAGTGGAAGAAGCCACGCTTAGATCACGACCTTTAAGCTGTGTGGGAATAAAAAGACCACGCGCCTTGACAAAGGAATTAGCATATAATTTAGCATTGAAATGGCTCATTGAAATAGCTAAGTTAAAGTATACACATCCGCAGAGGTACCCCTTGACAAAGGAATTAGCGTTGGAGTGGAAGAAGCCACGCTTAGATCGCGATCTTTAAGCTGTGTGAGAAGAAAAAAGGCCAAGTGCCTTGACAAAGGAATTGACATATAATTTAGCATTGAAATGGCTCATTGAAATAGCTAAGTTAAAGTATACACATCCGCAGAGGTACCCCTTGACAAAGGAATTAGCATCGAATTTAGCATTGAAATGGCTGAGTGATTAGCTTGTAACTGGTCACAGAAATAGCTACGTTAAAGTTAGAGCATATACGTTCACCGAGGCACCTAGTACTCATCAAACAGGAGAATTTAGCGAAACACAACCACGCTCAGACATCGGACCTGTGTGCGAGCAAACAAGGTGTTCTGACAAAGAAATTAGCATAAAAATTAGCATTTGATTGTCGGATTTTAGGAAAGAGGTGGTGTACGTGCCGGTGGACTCGCAGTTTTGCGCGGGGGGGGGAAGGGGGGAGGGGGGAGTTTACTTATTGACGGTGTGAAAAGGGGGAATTTATAAGAGCTGCGAAAGTTTGGGGTACCACTACTTGAAAAATATACTGTACCATTGAAATTAGTTTAATGTTTAGTTCGATTTAGAACATCTTTCCAATGGATGCTTAATTTGAAACCATCCTCTCGGTTGAAATTGTGTCTGCGTTTGTAGATCTGAATTTCTTCATGAACAAATCTCTGATAAAAGCCCGTGGGTTTGCAAAGAACCTTGGTATCGGAGAAAATTATATCGTGATCCCCCACAGCGTTGTAACATTGATCATCCACGGCAGAAGAATTCGTTTTGCCGTGTTTCAAATCTGATTTGTGCTCGCGAATTTGGTCAGAGACATGTCGCTTTGTCTCACCGATGTAGCAATCACCGCAGGTACAACTCAATTTGTAAACCCGGGGTACTGTAAATCAGGAATGACATCCTTCACGGATGGGATCAGATCACGAATTTTGTGTACTGTATTTAACCGGACCTGGATCTTGTGTTTGTTTAGAATTTTGGAAATATTTTTAGTAACGCCTGCTATATATGGAAGTGTGATGGTTTTGACCGGAGTATCAAGTGGTTGTTTCTGTATGGAGGGAGAGACAGCTTGGCGGATGGTACGGTCAGAGTAACCATTCCTTTTGAGGGCCAGGTGTACATGTTTTAATTCACTGGTCAGGTAGTGTTGGTCCGAAATGCAATGAGCCCTATGGTATAAAGTTTTGATGAGATAATTATTTTGGGCTGGGTGGTGGTGGGAATCAGGTTTCAAGTAGGAATCTGTGTGGGTGGGTTTCCTGTAGACAGAATGCCCCAATGAGCCATCAGGTCTACTCTCAAACAGAACATCTAAGAATGGTAGCTTGCCATCTTTCTTCACTTCCATGGTGAATTTGATGGCGGGATGTCTGGAATTGATGTGGTGTAGGAAAAGGTTCAGAGCTGGGAGGCCATGTGGCCAAATGACGAAAGTGTCATCCACATATCTCTTCCACAGGGAAGGTCTGAGGGTGGAAGTCTGGATAGCGTCTGATTCAAATTTCTCCATGAAAATATTGGCTATCACTGGTGATAAGGGGGATCCCATGGGGGTACCCTCATTTTGTTTGTAGAAGGAGCCCTTCCAAATAAAGTAGGTATTGTTGAGGCAGTGCCTAACCAGTGCAGGTGTGTCGGGGTCTAGTCCATGTTGGACCAAATTTTCAATTATTTCAATATATTTTCATGGAGAAATTTGAATCAGACGCTATCCAGACTTCCACCCTCAGACCTTCCCTGTGAAAGAGATATGTGGATGACACTTTCGTCATTTGGCCACATGGCCTCCCAGCTCTGAACCTTTTCCTACACCACATCAGTTCCAGACATCCCGCCATCAAATTCACCATGGAACTGGAGAAAGATGGCAAGCTACCATTCTTAGATGTTCTGTTTGAGAGGAGACCTGATGGCTCATTGGGGCATTCTGTCTACAGGAAACCCACCCACACAGATTCCTACTTGAAACCTGATTCCCACCACCACCCAGCCCAAAAGAATTCTCTCATCAAAACTTTATACCATAGGGCTCATTGCATTTCGGACCAACACCACCTGACCAGTGAATTAAAACATATACACCTGGCCCTCAAAAGGAATGGTTACTCTGACCGTACCATCCGCCAAGCTGTCTCTCCCTCCATACAGAAACAACCACTTGATACTCCGGTGAAAACCATCACACTTCCATATATAGCAGGTGTTACTAAAAATAGTTCCAAAATTCTAAACAAACACAAGATCCAGGTCCGGTTCAATACAGTACACAAAATTCGTGATCTGATCCCATCTGTGAAGGATGTCATTCCTGATTTACAGTACCCCGGGGTTTACAAATTGAGTTGTACCTGCGGTGATTGCTACATCGGTGAGACAAAGCGACATGTCTCTGACCGAATTCGCGAGCACAAATCATATTTGAAACACGGCAAAAGAATTCTTCTGCCGTGGCTGATCACTGTTACAACGCTGTGGGGGATCACGATATAATTTTCTCCGATACCAAGGTTCTTTGCAAACCCACGGGCTTTTATCAGAGATTTGTTCATGAAGCAATTCAGATCTACAAACACAGACACAATTTCAACCGAGAGGATGGTTTCAAATTAAGCAACCATTGGAAAGATGTTCTAAATCGAACTAAACATTAAACTAATTTCAATGGTACAGTATAGTTTTCAAGTAGTGGTACCCCAAACTTTCGCAGCTCTTATAAAATCCCCCTTTTCACACCATCAATAGGTAAACTCCCCCCTCCCCCCTCCCCCCCCCGCGCCAAACTGCGAGTCCACCGGCACGTACACCACCTCTTTCCTAAAATCCGCCAATCAAATGCTTGCTTTTTATGCTAATTTCTTTGTCAGAACACCTTGTTTGCTCGCACACAGGTCCGATGTCTGAGCGTGGTTGTGTTTCGCTAAATTCTCCTGTTTGATGAGTACTAGGTGCCTCGGTGAACGTATATGCTCTAAATTTAACATAGCTATTTCTGCGAGCAGTTACAAGCTAATCACTCAGCTATTTCAATGCTAAATTCGATGCTAATTCCTTTGTCAAAGGGTACCTCTGCGGATGTGTATACTTTAACTTAGCTATTTCAATGAGCCATTTCAATGCTAAATTATATGGTAATTCCTTTGTCAAGGCACTTGTCCTTTTTCTTCTCACACAGCTTAAAGGTCGTGATCTAAGCGTGGCTTCTTCCACTCCAGCGCTAATTCCTTTGTCAAGGGGTACCTCTGCGGATGTGTATACTTTAACTTAGCTATTTCAATGAGCCATTTCAATGCTAAATTATATGCTAATTCCTTTGTCAAGGCGCGTGGTCTTTTTCTTCTTACAATGTAAAGTTAAATTTTAATGTGCAACGTCTGGCACTTTTCTTGCTGTTGTTTAAACCGAGCTTGGAAATGTATATACTTTTGAAATATGAACTTGTATACTTTATCTATGTTATATATTCATTCTTGGTGCTTTGCTTACCTTTCCTCTACTTTGCACTCCTATTCGTGTTTTTGCATTGTTGTAACTTTTTGACTGGCCCCTTTGGGACACCTTTGAAAAAGAGCTTGAGAGCTCATCGGATTTCTCCAGGATAAATAAAGATTCTGATTCTGAACTAATTTCACCACAAAATGTATTTATATGAAAAAAATACCGTCGAGGCCGTGAAATCGTCGTGCCTCCTCGTAATGCGAGAAACTGAGATTTACCTGAGGGGGGCCACGGTGACAAGATGATAACTCCCTCGATTGGTATACAGAAGACCGTGGGTTTGATCCCGACTGTGACGCCTGCTGCATATTTGGAGTTTGCATGTCTTTCTCCCTGTGGTCGAGTGGATTTTTCTCCGGGTCCTCCAATTTTTCCCTCCACATTTAGAATCAATATGCCTTTAGAGTATTTGGCTGCTATAAATTCGCACGTGATAAGTTACTTCGTTGTGCTATAATTTGTGGTCAGCTCATTTATAAAAAGAGCTGTACAGCTTAATGGGACTTACCAGGTAAAATAAAAAAAATAGTGAGTCAGTTAGATTAGTCCCGACAATGCTCCTATCGGGTGCACAGGGCACAGCGAGGCAACCAGAACAGGTGATGAGTCATCACGCGAATCTGATTCTCGTCTACTCTTGCATATGGCAGCAATCGGCTCGGGAGCTCAGGAACTGGATGCCAATGTCAAGGTCTGCTAGCCACGAGAGGACTGCAGGAGAGAATTTGTGTAGTGTTATTCCTCCTCCATTGAAGGAGTGCAGACAACAGTGGTTTAATAACAGTCAGCACAAAGCATTACACTACTAATAATACTCATCTACAATTAGCTCGTAATCCACAGGAATTAGCAGTTAATCCACTTTAAATTTCCTCGTAATCAATATTTACTTATATCCAGGAAAGCCACATTGAGTGGAAAGACTCATTTTAAGGAGGGGCTTGCTGATGCTACATTGAGTTTTTATTTTAAGTTGTTCATAGCCAATAAATGATCAGCTGTGTTTATCATTATACGCAAGTGGGAGCAAACCCAATAACCTGGTGAAAACCCACGTGTTGCACGAGGCAACGTTCAATCCCGGTTCAGATTGAAACAGATGGCGATTAGTCCACTTGATGTATCGCCCTCTCCTGACGAGCCAGGGTAAGGCACTTCCTCGAAGCCCACGGGAAGGGAGTTTCACGACATCATCTGTGGGTGATCCACCAACCCTCCCTGCTGCCTCTATAGTGCTGGATTACCGGGGACGTGCGAAGCCGCCACCACCCGGTTCTCTCTCATATGTACGATGTTACATATGGACACAGTCATCGTGGTAATGTTTATTGCAGGGCAGACCGGTATCCATCAACATCACGAACCCACTGCGTGAGGCTATTTCAGCAAGAAGACCGTCCCTCTGCAGAGCAAGGGTCGTGCTCATCAAGATGCTCCTCGTGACTCATCGCCTGCTGAGGAGTTCCCACTCTGTGACTGTGCGCCCGATAGCAGCATCGCCGCCGGGACTCCTTTGGGGTGATGTATCTAGCAATGTAAAAGGAAATGGTGTTTCCCTGCCTCAAGGCCATCTCTGTGAAACATAATAAACACAGAGTGGGAATTGTGACTCGGCTCAGGTGAAACATTCACAGATGGCATCTTTATTCAGAGCAGGTGAAATACAACGATCATAGGCGATGCTGACAAGGGCAGCCCTTTAAAAAGATAGATTTTAACAGCAAGACTTAAAAATATTGGGAAATATACAACATAATTAGGTGTTTGTTGATCTTCTTTGGCACCGTACGTAGCCAACCGTGCTAATCGGAGGTGCGGGGGAAGGACAACAAACTACCGAAAGAACCAAAAATATATTATATGCATTGTCTTTGAAACTGGTTGGTCCCCACCAGAGACAGCTTTCTTTGGAGCCTAGTCTCAAACAGTGTTAATGCAGACAAGATTCCTTGCTAAAGGTTTCACTTTGGTGTTTTAACATCTTAACACCTATATTCTTTTTGATTTAAAGCTTTCGTGACTGCAGGGAGTCATATTCTTGGTTCTTTCGGTAAAGTCACATAGAAGGGAAACAATCAAATTATAAAAATATAAAACAATAAAATTCTCAAGACGTTTCGACTGTAACACAAGCAATTATCATCATGATGATTGTTTTATATTTTTATTCTTTTATTGTTTCCCTTCTACGTGACTTTACCGAAAGAACCAAGAATATTAATCCCTGCAGTCACGAAAGCTTTAAATCAAAATCTTAACACTTGTTTTGTTGCCAGATAAAGGGGAAAACCTATTCTCATATTTTGGTACTGGCAAAGGAAAAAAAGCCGTTCTAAAGAAATTCGATTTTAATCTAATTTATGATTTAAAAGTGCATAGCTTAAGTGGCTTCATAATATCGGAAGGAAAAACGTTTCAGACGGTGGCAGAAGCGCATGGGGATGGATATTTAAACATGCGTTTAGATTATTAAGATAATTTGGCTGCTATACATTTGGCTGCTTTTCATTTCCACATGATAAACCAACTTCGTGAAGCTATCATTTGTGGCCAGGTTGCTTCTGAAAAAAGAAGCTAATACTTCAATGGGCTTTACCTGGTAAATTAAATATTGTTTATTTTCCTTTCAATTTTTTTGTAGTGATTTGTTTACCTTTCCTATACTTTGCACTCCTATCGTGTTTTGTATTGTTTGTTGATGTAACGCTTTGACCTACCCCTAATGGACATCTGTGAAAAAGAGCTTCATAGCTCATCGGATTCCTCCTGCAATATACATAAATATTCGGATTTTGATGTGATAGGCACTCGTGCAGAAATTGGTGAACGGCAGTGAATTGATGAGAAGTTAAAGGCAGATTGTGAGAGCATAACGCGAGAGACACACAATATGGCGGGAGACAGAGAGAGAGACACACGCAAGACAACGTTCTCCCATACAAGCTTCAACAGACTGTTGAAGGTTGTATGGGTGAAGGCTGGCACGAGCAACACCACATCCGGCCGCCTTTGTCTCACCAGTGCTGATGTTTTACACACCGCACCCGATACTCGTTTTAGTCCGAGTCGACATAGGGGAGGCCCAGTACGGGTTCAGATATTCGTCACCCGATATTGGAGGTGAGCGGAAATCGAACTCGTGTTCACTGTTCCGCGGCTCCAAATGCATACAGACATGCGCACGCACATACCCCCAGTAGAATGTGAACTCAATTCGTCTCACGTGAACGTGAATGGATAAGGGGATGTTGACTTATAAACAACCTGGCTCGGTGAGAAGCCTTATCGAGGTGATTAGAGGAACGTGATTTGATTATCCCTGCAATTGCAAAGCTCACAAAGTGTATCGATTGGGATGAAGTCCGCGCACCTGCCTTGACATTCATCCCGCGATAGCGTTCAGCCACAGCAAGGGGCAATCCTTAATTGCCTCATCGTTGTTTAATTCCGCAATCGCGGTCGGGGGTATGTGGGGAGCGTGTTGGACTTTGACCATTCCTAACCACGTTGGTGAAGGACAACGGTGAGTATAGGTGAGAGGGCGAGTTGCACAGTCACCCAGGGCCCCCGTGGTCCATGTCCCTTCTCAAAGGTTTCTCGAAGGTTCTGCCACCACCTCCTCCTGATCCAAAAACAGTGTTCTTCACTCATTTTCAGAGGGAGGCTACTTCAGCCGATATGACATCAGTCTGAGAGCCGCCACACCGCCTCACCTGCAAAGGGTGTTTTCATATCCATGTGCTGTCAGGGGTCACACTGAAGGCCACCTGGGGCCGCCATTGGCCCGTGGGCCTTGAAATGAAGAACACTGCTCTTACCGATCCCAATCGTCCTACTGTGACCGCCTTAGCGGGGTGGCTGCCCATAGTAATTGGCACGTTTTGTTTAGGTGACAAACCTTGCTGATTAGCTGTGTCGGGTGGTGGTGGGTTAACGACACATTTATATTTATGCGAAATAATCCAAAAAAAACTTTACTATGCGGTACACAGTTGCTTCGCAGCTAAAAATGCCCCACGGTTCAGTGCGACTCGTATGGATAAATAAGAAAGCAACAAAAACAAATTAATCGGTTCCATATTTCCCCATCATCCCGTTCTCCCCGCGGGTCCCTCAGCCCTGCGGAGCGCTGACGGCCTGGCAAGTGGGATGACGAATCGCCTATGAATCACCGCACACGCGGCAGGCTGTGGATTCGTCTCGCAGGTCACGAAGCTCAGCCACGCAAGCAAACGACAGCTGTCCGTGTTCAGACTCGTCTCTTAGTCCTCCTGCGCTCGGAGCACGAACAGTAATCTGCACGAGGTTCGTGGGTTAGATCCCGACTCCATCGAGCGGAGCGCCGGGCGGATGTAATGCGTTAAGTTGACAGTAGGGGGCACAGGTGGTACATCTGCCAGTCATCTAATTCAGTCAGCCCATGGCCCCTGGGTCTGTCCCGTGACCTTCAGTATATTTTGAGTTTATGTCTCACTCTCTCGCCCCGTGGTCGCGTGCATTTTTTTTCGGGTCCTCTGGTTTTTCCCTCCTCATTCAGAATCAACAATGTGCGTGTAGTGTCTGCCTGCAATACAATGTCCACACAATAAGCCACTTTGTGGAGCTATCATTTGTGGCCAAGTCTATTCTGAAAATAGCTAATAAGTCAGTGGGCCTTACCTGGTAAATTAAATAGCTTTTTTTAGTTTTTCATTTATTGATACATTTATCTTGAGTGATTTGCTTACATATTCTTAGTTTTTTCGGTAAAGTCACGTTGAAGAGAAACAACAAAATAACAAAATATATATAAAACAATAAAAAAATTCTCACGACGTTTCGACCATAACTCAAACGGTCATCATCAGGTGTGTCGGTTTGCATAAATTTATTTTGAAAACGGCATATGTATTTATTTATATATTTAAAAAAATAACGTTTGCGTCACGCACAACGATTGGCAGTTTGCCCAGGACTAGTCCATCTATTTTTTGAAAAGAGGAGGGGGGAGACGAAATTTGTTTTTATGTATGCTGTCTGAAAGCCACTGTAAGCGTGAACAATCAATCAAGAACTGAAATGATTTATCAAATCTTTCCAATGATTGCTAAGATAGAATCCATCTTCTCGGTTGAAATTGTCTCTGTGTTTGTATATGTGGATAGCCTCATGAACGAATCTCTCATGGAAGCCAGATGGCTTACAAAGAACCTCCGTGTTGGAAAAGTCAATGGCATGTGAGCCTACTGAATTAGAACAATGATCTGCTACGGCCGAGGTGTTGGTCCTACCGTGTTTTAGGTCTGCTTTATGTTCACGAATGCGGTCCGAGATATGGCGTTTGGTTTCTCCAATGTAACTACTACCACAGAGGCAACTTAGTTTGTAGACACCAGGGTATTGTATGTCCGGAATCACATCTTTTACAGATGGAACCAGATCACGGATTTTATGTAATGTGTTGAAACGGACCTGGATCTTGTGTTTATTCAAGATTTTGGATATCTTTTTTGTGATCCCAGCAATGTAGGGTAAAGTGATGGTTTTGAAAGGCTCCTCAAGAGGGTTCTTCTTCATGGTTTGAGTGATAGCTTTGCGGATTGTATAGTCGGAGTAACCATTAGCCCTAAGAGCTTGGTGTACGTGCTTGAGTTCACTGCTTATGTGTTCCTGGTCGGATATGCATTGGGCTCTATGATACAGAGTCTTGATGAGAGAATTCTTCTGTGATGGATGTCCTAATTAAAAAGAGACCTGATGTTTCAATGAGCCACTCTGTCTACAGGAAAGCTACCCATACGGATGCTTATCTGAAACCGGATTCCCACCACCATCCATCACAGAAGAATTCTCTCATCAAGACTCTGTATCATAGAGCCCAATGCATATCCGACCAGGAACACATAAGCAGTGAACTCAAGCACGTACACCAAGCTCTTAGGGCTAATGGTTACTCCGACTATACAATCCGCAAAGCTATCACTCAAACCATGAAGAAGAACCCTCTTGAGGAGCCTTTCAAAACCATCACTTTACCCTACATTGCTGGGATCACAAAAAAGATCTCCAAAATCTTGAATAAACACAAGATCCAGGTCCGTTTCAACACATTACATAAAATCCGTGATCTGGTTCCGTCTGTAAAAGATGTGATTCCGGACATACAATACCCTGGTGTCTACAAACTAAGTTGCCTCTGTGGTAGTAGTTACATTGGAGAAACCAAACGCCATATCTCGGACCACATTCGTGAACATAAAGCAGACCTAAAACACGGTAGGACCAACACCTCGGCCGTAGCAGATCATTGTTCTAATTCAGTAGGCTCACATGCCATTGACTTTTCCAAGACGGAGGTTCTTTGTAAGCCATCTGGCTTCCATGAGAGATTCGTTCATGAGGCTATCCACATATACAAACACAGAGACAATTTCAACCGAGAAGATGGATTCTATCTTAGCAATCATTGGAAAGATTTGATAAATCATTTCAGTTCTTGATTGATTGTTCACGCTTACAGTGGCTTTCAGACAGCATACATAAAAACAAATTTCGTCTCCCCCCTCCTCTTTTCAAAAAATAGATGGACTAGTCCTGGGCAAACTGCCAATCGTTGTGCGTGACGCAAACGTTATTTTTTTAAATAAATAAATAAATAAATATGCCGTTTTCTAAATAAATTTATGCAAACCGACACACCTGATGATGACCGTTTGAGTTATGGTCGAAACGTCGTGAGAATTTTTTATTGTTTTATATATATTTTGTTATTTTGTTGTTTCTCTTCAACGTGACTTTACCGAAAAAACTAAGAATATGAATTACTGCAGTCACGAAAGCTTTAAATCAAAATTTGATTTGCTTACTCCAATCGTTTAAGTTTCTGACCCATCCCTACTGGACATCTCTGAAAAATATCTTCATAGCTTATCATATTTCTCCAGGATAACTAAAGATTCTGATTCTGATAATAAAACGCAAAGACTGAGGTTATATATATACATACACGCACATCTAGGAAATAAGCATCTTGGCAAAATAATTACGTTGATAGGAGCACATTTAAAAGTTAGAGCGATTTTAAATGAGCCGTGGTCAGTCTTCTCTATTCGTTATTTCCATCTTTTCGGTGTCGCTATCTATGCCAATTAATAATTATTATAATTTTTACTATTATTAGACGTCTGCCGGACTTCCGTTTAAGCCGTTTAATTTCATTTGTTCGACAAATAATCCCGCATAGCCAGTTATGTTATCCAGCTAGTTTCTGTAGCAACGGCCTACATCAGCCACTAACAGTGGAGTAATTGTGGTTGGAGTGGAGAGGCGCCCAGCCAGCAGCCAGCCAGGAATCTCGAGGTACGGATCATCATTAATCGTGCTTTTGGAATGATTCACCTTCATCCAAGGTGTCATCACTTCGCCACTGCAGATGTTAGCCGTGTCTTGCTATCTAACTCGGCTCGGCGGGTTGTTATTTTAATGTGCCAGGCGCGGCACCACCACTCCAACATCCTTCTCCATTCTACCGCGGTCTACCGATTCTGAGACGCACATTTAGCTTGTGCATTTTAAAGCAAAAGTTATAATCCAGGAGACGTCCACATGTAAGAGCACGACCCGCAGCTTCGTGTAGAGTGAGCGAGGAGGCTCGTTAAGGATGCTACTGTGCAGTGCCAGGATACGTGCACCTAGAAGACGCTATTGGGAAGTTTGAGGCAATCGTCCTCCAACAACAGCGGAGGGCAGAGGAGCGACGCTCACAACAATGAGCGGATAACCGGGTCGAAAAAAATACAGGAAGTTGGCACAATAGGAGGCACAGGTGGTGCATCTGCCAGTCATCTCAGTCAACCCATGGCACCTGGGTCTGTCCTGTGACCTACTGTTAGAGGGTCTTCGACAATTCACGTGGCCTCAAAGTGCACATCGCCTGGCACAAGTGTCATGGTAACGTCACCACCACTTAGTGGCGAATGGCGATTTTTTGTTATTGTGAAGAGCAGCGCTCGGCGCTACGAACTTGGTGACCCGAGTTCGATTCCTGCTCACGGCCTCCCCTAACTTCGACTCAGCCTCACATTATTACCCGGTACGGTGTAATGTGTTAACATGGCCACTGTAGAGATAAAGGCGTCCGGGCGTGGTTCTGGCCACCCAACCCTCGTGTGCTGTGTCAGCCTTCATTGGTGCTCGCTTACAGCACTTTCCCCAACAGTCTGTTCAGGCTATACGGGCGATCTTTGTCTTGTGTGAGGCCAAATATGTATGTTTTTGGATTCGTCTTATAATTTGGAGAAGCATGCAATACGTTGAAAGGCGTTCGTCAAGGCTGGACCTATAACGACCTGGACCTCAGTGCAATAAAGGTCACAGAGACCGTGGCGCAGTGCACAAACCACTGCAAAGACAAAGACTCATGTATAGCCTCTATGAGGCTGTTGGGACAAGTGCTGTTAGCAAGAAGTACCGATAAAACCCGGTACCACCACACCCGGCCACCTTTGTCTCTCCAGTGCTGCTGCTTTATACACACATACACCGTACCATCCTACTCATTGGAAGCTGAACTCTGTTCCACCGTGCATTAACAACAGCCGCCATCCGCCATTAAGTGGTGGTGACGGCACCACGGCGCTTGTCACAGGCTAAGTGCACTTTGAGTCGACTTGCAGTGTGGGAGGCTTGCTACTGGTAGGAGTCCCAGGACAGGCCCAGGTGCTATGGGTTGACTGCTGTGCCAGCTGGGTGCAGGAGGAGTTCACGGGACAGACCCAGGAGCGGTGGATTGACTGAGATCACTGGCAGAGGCAACGCCTGTGCTCCCCACTGTGTGCGTATGAATTCAAATATTGTACCGTACTTTGCTTCCTCTCCACGTTTATACAATGTTCACCTACCTCCACCAACCCGGTTTGGTCAGCGTGGTGAAGTATGGTCAATTAACCTCCTCTACAACACACTCGTTAACAACAATGCATTGAAAGGACATGTATATAATTGTCGACGTTTCGAGCAATGCTCCTACTTCATAGCAGGTAAACAGATATAGTGGGTACCGAGGGTTTGAGACCAGTGCTGGCTGACACCATGGGGGCCTCCTGACAATCACACAGCACAGTACAGCATTAGAACACGTAATTTGTCAATTGCATGAACGTTAAATATCTTAAAATCGAACTTTGTAAATAGAGAGATACTTGAACATGAAGCAGGCCACCTCCATAACCTTCTTCCATTCCTCTCTGAAGGCCTCACCTCTTTTTAATAGCCCATCCCCTTCCTCTTCCCTTTTTACCGTTCCATTTTGTTCCGTTCCTTCCCTATATCTCTTGCATGAAGCCACATGTCCTCTGTTCGGGACACTCATTCCTCGGCCCTTGCACTGCCCTTGCCATATAAATCACTTTGTTTTTGTTACAGCTTTTAAATGTTGGAAAGCGTGCCTTGACCAAAGGTGCTCTATAAATATAGAAAAGGATAGGATCCCAGCTATGACCACATCCAGCACCTACATCACACAAATGTACTATCCCCATGTTAACAATAATTAGTAACTATATATGACCACAAACCTATTGAGCAGAAGTTATTTCTGGGCAGTATTCGGGTTACGAACCTAGTTCGTTCCTGAGACCTGTTCGAAATTCGAACGGTTCGTAAGCCGGCAGTTCAGTTTGCAATTGCAAGTTCGCATTTTAAATCAATATTTTTATTTTTTTATATATTTCATGGAAGTGGGCGTTCGTAAGTCGGACACTCGCAAGTCGAGGACTGTCTGTTTACTTTGGGTTAGATGGTTTGAGTATAAAGGCAATATTCAGATATACTCTCCACCATCCGTCAGAGCAAATCAAATCAAGTGGTCACGTGGGAACCAATACCAATTAATTTGTTTTTTTACAATCCGTCTTTGAATCGTTGGTGACCGGGCTGAGGCCATCAGCTAACTATACCGGGAGAGCCCTGCCAGTCACAGGCAGGGTGCCACGGTGACTAGGAGATGTTAACTACCTCGCCTGCTATGCCTGTTGTATGCTATGCCTGTTTGGAGATTGCATGCCTCTTTCTCTTCGTGGTCGCTGGGATTGTTCTCCATATTTGGAATCAAAGTGCGTTAAGAGTATTTGACTGCTGCTACAAATGTACACGTGATTAATGATCCACTTCGTTGAGCTATTATTTGTGGCCAGGTCGCTTATTTTAAAAAAAAGCTGTATATATCTTAGTGGACTTTACCTGGTAAAATAAAAATAAAAGTTTAGTTTCAGTAGCCGGGGTTGAACCCAGCTTCTCAATGGTACCAGTCCAGCGCTGATCTTTGAGCAACCTGGCTACCTCTCTAATTGTCGACACGACGACTATGCGATGTGGCATTATTTCAAGCGGTTGGTGCATACGCATTTATTTATTTGGATGTGGCAATGCTAAAGTGAGTGGTGCAGTATTGATTAGCGCGCTAAACTGTGAACCCAGCGATATGTAGATTTGGAGGTTGGTTTACTCCAGATAAGAATGCAAATTACACCAACGACCGAGTTCAAACGGCTGGAAGTCGTGTGGGGCGCTGTTGCGCAATCTGTAGGTGGCAGGCTGTCTCAATCGCCTGGAGGGGTGATTCATTGCAGGGCTGCGCCACTATCTATATGCAAGCAGTCGAGAATACATGACTGATAACGGCTTGCAAAAGTTCAGTAAACTATATTTGTGCAAAGTAAAAAAGAATAGGCAATAAAGTGCATATAATCAGTACGTGCCGTGTTACCACATTGTATGTTAATTTACTTAAATAGCATCGTGCAAATATGTTCTCCTACAAACGAACTCTATTCTCATTGCCATGGACTAAAACGTAATCTTGTCAAGTTTAACAAAAGCTATAAATCGCGACGTTATAAACTAAAAATAACCTTTGGGATTTATTGTCAAGCAGAGGAGTGTAACCTACATTAATCTGGGGGTGATGGGGGAGGAGTGCACGTTTTACCGCTCACCACCAACGCCTTCGTGCTGTTCCACGTTTCAGACACCATGGGACCAGCCCGACAACGCATCCACCAGAAAAACACAGAGCTTTACGTGTGCGTAACCACTATACGCGCCCAGCGAAGCGTGGACCTAAAAGGTTTGGATCGATCGTTAAGCGTTTGGTAAGTGACCTGTTGACCAAGACACTACCGTCCTCAGAAGGTGCAAGGGAATTCACAGTTTTATTTACCAGTTAAACTCAACTGTGCTCTTAGCTCTTGTTCATAGGCGAGCTGGTCACACGTAATGATAGCTGATGATCGCAGTAGCTGATATCACCACACGTGAGAATTTATAACAGCAGTCTAATCATCTGAACCAAGGAACCCGGATAAAAACCCAAGCTCCGACCACCACAGCGAGAGCACACGCCAACTCCAAAAGTATAACAGAGGCACCGCCAGGGTCCAGCATGACCTCCTGTGTACCGATCGAGGGAGATAACATCTTCTCAGCGGCAAATAGCAGCGAAACATTGCCTTAGCATTAAAATTATGGATTCACATCTCCAATACAATATTTTTGGGAAACTATCTGAACGTGGTGCTCTGGATGGATGACTGCTTCTTCTCTGTCTTGTTTTATTTATCCACACAGTCTCAATGTAACTCTACATCTCTGTAAATAAACCACATTATACATATCAATCTAGCGTCCACGCAACGATCCCCTCCCCCTAGCCCACACACCCCCTCTTCCCCCCCCCCTTGCCCTGCCCCCCGTTCTTACCTAGAAACCTCTTACCATGGCATCTCTCTCCCACTTCAGTAGAAAAAAACTTCTTGCTGTTGGGTTTCCCACCTGATGATGATTGCTTGTGTTGCAATAGAAACGTCGTGATTTATTTAATTTTATACCTACGTGACTTTACCGAAAGAACCAAAGAGTAGTATAAAATATCTATAAATATATGTTGGCATATATATCTGACCATCAGTGAACGTGAAATAAAACTCGTGTTCATAGCCCTGCACAAGTATTTGAGCCTTGGGACGCTAGTTTCACTTCCACTCATGGCCACCAACAATAGTGGTGATTATCTAAACCGGTTCTGGGCCTCCCCTAGGTCGACTCAGCCTCAAATGATAAAATGGTGCGGTAATGCAGTTTGACTTGGTGCTGGCCATCCACCTTGTGTGCTGTGCCTGCCGTTATTAGGTGCTCACTAACAGCTCCATAAGTCTATTAAAGCGATATGGGGAATCGTTTTCTGTGTTTGGTAGAGAAACCTTTCTCAAAACAAGATTTCCCATCTGGGTCGCTCGACCTCTAAATTAATCAGGCGTAATAATGTGATTTGATCAACTTCTATGGTTAACGGGACAGTCTATGTGTGGGTGATGTTTACATCCACGATAGCATGGTTGGCTAAGTGCAGTGCAAAATAAATTTAACATACAAACAACAACAGGACGTTTCGTTCATCTGACCACTGCTACATAGAAGCGACTTCTCTGTCCGTGGCCAGGAGCAGCTTCAAAGCCCCTACATTTACTTTAGCCGATGATATCACAAGTGATGTCCACCGTTGTTGTACAGCAGGACTTTTGAGTGCATTCCATTGTAATGAGAGGCTGCCCTGCTGCAATTAACTCGTCACCACACTTGCGATCTAGAGGTCGATCCTTAGGCCTGGCATTTGGAGCGACGCTGCAAGCTTCTTAAATCTCGCTGCCTCTGTCCACCCAGCTGCGTAAATGGATACAGCACAGTTGGTCGATCGGCAGGTCGCATGCGGTGGTGGGGTAAAGCGTGGGTAACTCCCACCTCTTCCAACAAGGGAAGCATCTTGCAGGGCTGCACCTTTACTGACCGCACCGTCATTGATAAACCACGACGTGCATGGGTCCACGTATGACATGCGAGTAGGGGGTCCACGTGCAGCGTGCGAGGATGCGAGGAAGGGATTCACGTGCAGTGTGCGAGTAGGGGGTCCACGAGCAGCGTGCGAGGAGGGGGTCCACGAGCAGCGTGCGAGGAGGGGGTCCACGAGCAGCGTGCATGGAGGGGGGCCACTTGCGGCTTGTGAGGAGGGGGTCCAGGTGCGCCGTGAGTGGAAGGGGTCCATGTGCTGTGTGCGGGGAGGGGACCCACGTGCGGCGTGTGAGGAGGGGGTCCAGGGATCTGTAAGACAATCTCTCTGAGATGGCGCTGCTGAGCGTCATCGTCGTCTCCATCGTTGACGAATGCTTTGTTGTCTCGACCAACAGCACCCCTCTTTGACTGCTGGCCCGACGACGACGACTCCACGTAGGAGAGCACGTGCAGCAGCGTGAACAACCTGAACGGGGGCAGAGGGGGGGGGGGCACGGAGGGGAAGGGGGAGGGGCACGGGGCGCCACGGTGGCAAAATGTCAGGAGTTAACGGGACAGACCTAGGAGCCAATGGTTGACTGACTGAGATGACTGACAATGCACCAGCTGTGACCCCTACTGTGCCAAATTGTTGTGTTTAGCTGCCCGGTGCTCTGCTTATGGATGCGAGCATCGCTCCTCTGCCCTCCATTATTGCTGGTGGGCGACTGCCTCCAACTGCCAAGTAGCATCTCCTCAGGAGTGGCCAATCTTGAGACCGCTGGTACCAGTTATTGGCAAGTCCACTCATCTCTATATATCCTCTTGTACCATATCATTCCTTTTTTTTCCCTTGCCCATGCCGTGCCCTTTAGTCTGATCTATCCTGCCAAATAATAGTTGCTTTGCCATGCAGTGGCTGGGCATGGGGGCTACATGACCCAGCCAACACAGCCACGCTTGTGAGAGGAGCTCACCAATGGGAGTGTGTCTAGATCTTTTAAGAATATGTGAGCTCCTGACACAATCCAGTCTGGTTAAACCCAGGATGCATTGTAGGCAGGGTGACCTGAATGTTTCTAACCGATGCAGATGTTACTTTAGACACCTCAACATCCTTCTCGAAAGAATAAAGAAGGGAAGATATCAATGTGGTCAAAGAAAATCCGGAGCTTCGCATGGAATGACAAACCAAGTAGTTTCCACCCAGTGTTACACAGCCGATGAAAAGATAATGCTGCCCGACTGTTTCGGAGTGAGACCTCGGCTGCGAAACCGGAGCTGGTCATAAGCACACTGCCCACACTCACATAAAGGCAAAGACATGGATCTCCTGGATAGCCTTAAGATACTGTTGGGGCAAGTGCTGTCAGCGAGTGGCACCTATGAAGGCCGGTACGGCACAAGGGGGGAAGTCCAGGACCATTTCAGATAATCGTTACTGTTGTTGGTCACTGAGTCGGCATGCACACACACCCCCTATGGCCACGCATGGGTCGACCCCCTCCCCTCCTCCTCAGCTGTGGTACAGCATGGCCAGGAACTGGACAATGAGCATGCTGGAGAAGGTGATGAGGAACATGAAGGCGAGGGGCAGCACGTCGATGACCGTCCCCTCGTTCTTCTTGCTCGGGATCTGGATGTAGAGGTCGGCTCCCACGAACTGCAGTGCCAGGGTCGCCACCAGCCACAGTGCATTGATCATGAAGTAGACGAAAGTGCCCTGCACGTTGGGACAGACAGACCAGGCCTGATTTACATTGCATTGGCCGAGTGGCGGGGGGGATGACCCCGGGCTGTTTATGGATCCCCTCTTTGTGCATTCATTTTTCTCCCCCACTGTCCACTCTCGACGCCAAATGGTCACTTCTGTTGTTATTGTTTTATTGTTCATGTATTTTACAGGATTAGCGGATTATTGGAACAATTAACAATTAATTCGTTGGAATAATAAGGCATAGGTAATTCAATGCCGTTTAAATCTTCTTCTACCACATGCCAAGTACGGTAAGTACTCGCTTAACGCCTGCTGTTTGCACAACGCGTTGTCGCTGGAACGCAATTTTTCTGTTATCGAAGCATCTCCGGTACTCGCGATGACGCGTTGCCAGTACCTTGTTTCTTATCTCGAAGAGTTCCTGCTTCACGCGTTTCCTGTGATCGTCATCTTCCTCCAGAGGCTTGAGGTAGTCACTGATCATGCTCTTCCAAAACTCGTCTTCCTCCTATGCATTCCCATCCACGGGACAGAAGGTTCACTTTGTGCGATTGTCCAAATAACAACAACTTACTCCGATGAATAATATTAATATTGTAATAGTAATAGGTTTTACCCTTTTAACTGGCACAAAAACTGACACCTTTATTCAAGGCATCGTGTTTGCAATAACCACAACACAAGCAATCAAAATGCAAACAAAAGAGACAACTCTGATAATAATATGCACTGTCCTTGAATTTGATTGGTCCACACCCGAGACGGCTTTTCTTAGAGCCTAGTCTCCACTGGTGTTAAATGCTCACCCCGAGCCCTCAATACTCTGATAGTGCGCTGTTTTTGAGTTGTACGCCTTTTGGCGTCTTCTGGTCCAACACCAGAGTGCTTGCCACAAATGAATCACAATAGCTTGCTAATCTCGTCTAGGAGCATTAACCATCACCCACACTTCGTTCATCCATTCATCAAACAAAGATGGTCACCGCATCGCGTGATTTCAGATGCTCGGTCTTTTTTAACTGACAAGCAATGACTTCGCATTTAATTTTCGATTTAAAGCTTTCGTGACTGCAGGGATTCATCTTCTTGGTTCTTTCGGTAAAGTCACGTAGAATGGAAATAAAATAATACAAATAAAACATAATAAAATAAAATTCTCACGACGTTTCGGCCACAACTCAAGTAGCCTTTTTCAGGTGAAGGAACAGAACTGTCGGGACGACAGCGCTTCAATGAACGCTGCAAAGATTCGCAGCGTCTTTTAAGCTAGGTGGGAGAAGTAAAGCGCCTTGACAAAGGTGTTTACATATCAAACAGGATAATTTAGCATTGAAATAGCGGTGTTAAAGTGTTGGATCAGCAGGATGTTAAAGTCAGAAATTAGCTTGTAACTGGGAGATTAGCATGATGTTAATGTGAGGGATTAGCATGTGACTGGTCACGGAAATAGCTATGTTAAAGTCGAAGTTTATATATCAACAGAGGCATTTAGTATATGGACGCTAAACGACTGCAACTACCCAACTATCATACAATACACCGATGTGAAAAAACTAAGAATAAACTACATCAATGTTATCAATAAACTCTATATACTCTCCAATCAGCTGAGCTACTAACAATAAGTCGTTATACATTACAATGCCATATGGTGAAAAAATGGGTGACGGTTTTTTCTTTTCAACGTTAGCACCACGGAAAGCGACGAGCTTTGTTCAGATGGACGAGTCCATCTATGCTTGGAACGGAGGAGGGGAGAGAAACATCCACGATGCGCTGCTCTGTCCTGTGTTGCGTTACAACTATTTTATAAACTAGACTACTATACATTGCAATGTTATACCTTCCAATCTAAACTACATTGTATAATATCGTATACACAGCCCAATGTAAGCTCTAACATCAATTCCATACACCCAGCCATCAGATTTACCATGGAAGTCGAAAAAGATGGCAAGCTACCCTATTTGGATGTCCTAATTAAAAGGAAACCTGATGGTTCAATGAGCCACTGTGTCTACAGGAAAGCTACGCATATGGATGTTTACTTAAAACCAGATTCCCACCACCATCCGTCCCAGAAGAACTCCCTCATCAAGACTCTATACCATAGAGCCCAATGCATTTCCGACCAGGAACACATTGCCAGTGAACTCTAGCACGTACACCAAGCTCTCAAGGCTAATGGTTACTCCGACTACACAATCCGCAAAACCATCACTCCAGCCATGAAGAAGGATTCTCTTGAGGAGCCATTCAAAACCATCACCTTACCCTACATTGCGGGGGTCACAAAAAAGATCTCCAAAATCCTGAATAAACACAAGATCCAGGTCCGATTCAACACAGTACATAAAATGCGTGATCTGGTTCCGTCTGTAAAAGATGTGGTTCCAGACATACAGTACCCGGGCGTCTACAAACTAAGTTGCCTCTGTGGTAGCAGCTACATTGGAGAAACCAAACGACATATCTCGGACCGCATCCGTGAACATAAAGCAGACTTGAAACACGGTAGGACGAACACCTCAGCCGTGGCAGATCACTGTTATAATTTAGTGGGCTCACATGACACGGAGGTTCTCTGCAAGCCATCCGGCTACCATGAGACATTCGTTCATGAGGCCATCCACATATACAAACACAGAGGCAATTTCAACCGAGAAGATGGATTCTGGCTTAGTAACCATTGGAAAGACGTTATAAACCATTTCGGTTCTTAATTGATTGTATTATACGGTGACTTTCAGACTGCAGTCCATTCCCTGACAATGTCTCTAAATACCGTTCACACAACGGTCAAAGGTATAGCATGTTGTATAATAAATAGTTTAACATTGTAATGTTTAACATAATTCATAAGGCAATATATGGTATCGTAATTGTATAGTGAATATACAGTAGTGTGGTATACAGTAGGGTTGGTAGAATAATACATAGTGTAATATTACAAGTCTATTTTACAGTCTAAAGTATAGGGTAGTGTATAGTAACGCATTGTATAATTTAATGGTGGGTTTGTCTATGGCAGTGTATATTACGGTGTATAGTCGTGTAATGTAGAAAAAGTTTAGTTGGGGACATATCAATATAATGCATAATGTTAGAGCTTACATTGGGCTGTATACGATATTATACACTGTAGTTTAGATTGGAAGGTATAACATTGCAATGTATTGTAGTCTAGTTTATAACATAGTTGTAACGCAACACAGAACAGAGCAGCGCATCGTGGCTGTTTCTCCCCCCTCCTTCGTTCCGAGCATAGATGGACTCGTCCGTCTGAACAAAGCTCGTCGCTTTCCGTGGTGCTAACGTTGAAAAGAAAATACCACCACCCATTTTTTCGCCATATGGCATTGTAATGTATAACGACTTATTGTTAGTAGCTCAGCTGTTTGGAGAGTATATAGAGTTTATTGATAACATTGATGTAGTTTATATTTTAGTTTTTTATTAGTTTACTATATGGTATTCATTATATAGTGTAGTGTATACCCAGTTACTTTATGTTAATAGCTCAACTTATTGAAGAATATATTGAGTACATTTATTATATTGATGTAGTTTATACTTAGTTTTTTTCACATCGGTTTATTGTATGATAGTTGGATAGTTGCAGTCCTTTAGCGTCCATATACTAAATGGCCCTGTTGATATGTAAACTTTGATTTTAACATAGCTATTTCCGTGACCAGTCACATGCTAATCTCTCACAATAACATCATGCTAATCTCCTAGTTCCATGCGAATTTCTGACTTTAACACCCTGCTGATCCAACACTTTAACACCGCTATTTCAATGCTCAATTATCCTGTTTGATATGTAAACTCCTTTGTCAAGGCGCTTTACTTCTCCCACCTAGCTTAAAAGACGTTGCGAATCTTAGCAGCGTTCATTGAAGCGCTGTCGTCCTGAGAGTTCTGTTCCTCCACCTGAAGAAGCCTACTTGTGTTGTGGCCAAAACGTCGTGAGAATTTTATTTTTATTATTTTATTTCCATTCTATGTGACTTTAACGAAAGAACCAAGAAGACTTTGTCTTTGTTTGATGAAAATATTACCTTTGGTATGGAGGGCGAGGTCTGTGTCTGATTGCTCTGGAGGTCGACTTTTGCTCTCTACTTCTTCTGGATGCTCTGTCTGAGTGCTCGCGATGTCTTCTAGTCTCGCCTCTGCTCCTTCTGAATGCTCCATCTGAGTGTTTGCGATGTCCTCTTCTCTCGACTCGATCTCTGCTCCTTCAGGATGCTCTGTCCCAGTGCTCGCGATGCCCTGTCGTTTCTCCTCGCTCTCTACTCCTACTGGATGATCTGTCTGAGTGCTCGCAATGTCCTCTGGTCTCGTCTCTGCTCCTTCTGGATACTCCATCTGACTGTTTGCGATGTTCTCTCCTCTCGACTCGATCTCTGCTCCTTCAGGATGCTCCGTCTGAGTGCTTGCGATGCCCTGTCGTCTCTCCTCACTCTCTACTCCTTCTGGATGATCTGTCTGAGTGCTCACGATGTCCTCTGGTCTCGTCTCTGCTCCTTCTGGGTGCTCCATATAAGTGTTCGCGATGTCCTCTCCTCTCGCCTCGATCTCTGCTCCTTCTGGATGCTCCATCTGAGTGCTCGTAGTGTCCTGTTGTCTGGCCTCAATTGGACGCAGCTTCATCTCTCTGTCGAGTTCCACCGTGCACGACTCCACTCGGCTGGGAGGGATGATGATGAACTGTTAAACTAAACCATTATTTTTATTTTACCATGTAAGGCCCACTGAGCTAGGAAGCTTTTTTGTAGAATCGACCTGAATATCACAAATTATAACTCAATGAGCGGCTTATCACGTGGAAATTACAGCAGCCAAATACTCTAATCACATGATGATACTAAATGAGGAGGGAAAAAATCAGGGGACCCGGAGTAAAATCCACACCAACATGGGGAGAGAAAGGAATAGACGCAGACTCCATATAGGCAACAGGCATCGTCAGGTTTGGGATCGAAGCCACTACCTCCTGCATACCAGGGGAGGTAGTTAACATCTAGCCACCACGGCGCCTAAGATACAAGCACAACTAGAATCACAGTTAATAAGTTGAGACAAGACTCAGTATTGACTTGAGTAAAATGTTACGTTGTAAATCCTCCTCCACCCGACACAGCCAATCAATAATCATAATCTGTATTTCTACTGCAGGAGGAGTCCGATGAGCTATGAACCTATTTTCACAGATGTCCAGTAGGTGTAGGGGATTATAAAGTTAGAACATAAAACGATAGCAGTGCTAAGTATAGGAAAGATAATAAAATAAGTAAAGTATATGAGTGCAACTTGCATGAGTACATCAGTTACTGCCAATTTTTCAATACTAAATGCATAACTTGGGGCAAGGCAGCAAAACAACAGTCCCAAACCACACCAAGATAACACAGTCCCTCAATAATATGGGACATAAACGTTGAACTATCGATACACGAGAGGTAAGGATCAAAGTTAAAAGCATGGCTACAGGCTCTCAGTGAGGTGGTGGCACCTTGAACTGTCATCCTCCTGACTCAGTGCCGAGTATTTCTTCGGATGGACGCTGATCCTCCACTGGAAGCAGTCCCACTCGAGTGGCAGTATACAGCATTTCGTTCCATTCAAACGATGCTTGCGTTCCTTCTTCTGCTGGGACAGGAGGATTGGCATTGTGCTGAAGGCAGGGTCCTTCAATGATATCAAACCAGCGGGAAGCGCACACAAGCTGGAAGGCAGTTTCAGCTGCTCAGTGAACTGGCGCCAATAACTGTCCAAGCTCTGCGGTCCTCCATGTATGAAGATTTTATTGGCCAACGGGAAACCAGAACACCATGGAATAGACCCACAAATGCGAGGGGGAAACATTGCGTTCTATTCAGATGGAACAGATAGAGTCCATAATTGTCATACTACATTCTCCTGGAAAGTCAGTGAATGACTCCTCCTCGATACCCACCGTGTTGGATTAATGGACACGAGTGGCACAGCCACCACCACCGTTCTTGTCAAGAAACATAAACGATAATTTTGCAAGCTCCGGTCATCCTCTCATCAGTGGATTTTGGCTAACCATTGAACAAAGACAGTGACCACATCGCGTGCTTTTGGGTGCGCTTGTGCGTCCATCTGGAACCCTCTTCCTTCCAATATGAGAAAGCAATTGGAGCTATGCACTTTTAAATCATTACATTGAAAACTAATTTCTTAAAAACTGCTCTTTGTGTTTAGAAACTTTCCTTCCTTCGCACCTCCAATTAGCACAGTTGGCTACACATGGTGTGAAAGAAGTTCAACATACATACATCTGGACCAGTCCTTGGCCTTCCCTCAAAAAGCCTCAAAAATAGCCAAATGTGATGTAGTAAACATGACAACAATGGAGACAAAGGCGGCCGGGCATGGTGCTGGCCACCTACCCTCTTATGTGCCATTCCGGACTTCACAGGTGCTACTCGCTAACAGCACTTGCCCCAACGGTCGGTTAAAAGCTATATGGGGATCGCTGCCTTCGTCTTGGCGAGGGTTGGGGGCATATGTTACACTTTTTTGCAATGTACGTAGCCAATCATGCTAATCGGAGGTGCGGGACGGAGCAACAGAGGAGAATGGAGCGAAACTCCAAATAACGTTCGACACAAAAACAACAACGACAATAACGATAACACATAAAGTAACTCACCTCCTTAGGGGAGGGCTCAGTAGGCGCCTTGGTCTCACGCGTGCCCCATGATACGTTGTACATGTTGACCAATGAGTAGATGAGCAGCAGCAGGTATCCCGTGGGAATGCAGATGAGGTACAAGAATCCGTGCACGATGCAGAAGAACTCGCGCGGGTGCAGCGCCGCGGCGATGAGATGGATGCCCGCGAGAGTGATGAAGAAGATGCTGCTGGGTGTGAGGATACCGTTCTTGACAATGTCGCCGACCATAGCGAGCAGCGTGCCCGTCATGAGGAACATGTAGATCACGGTGAGCACCATGGCCACCTTAAAAAAAATACCAGGTATAAAGCTCTTTTCAGAAGCCACCTGGCCACAAATGATAGATCAACGAAGTGGCTCATCACGTGGTAATGTATATCAGCAGCCAGATTAAATGCAGAGGGAAGATAGAGATAACACGTGGACTCCAAATACATAACAGGCGTTAAGGTCGGGATAGGGATCGAACCCACGACCTCCTGTATACCATGCGAGGGAGTTTACATCTCGCCATCGCAGGAGGAGACCTTAGCCATCGGCGTCACCATTGTCCTTTTTGTCCAACCACCACCACTTCTTGGGAGTTACTTTGCATTTATTCCGCACTTTTCCACAAAGTCCTCAAGACCCTGCACTTTGCAAACAACAACAAAATAATGATAGCTCATTGTTCTTCTGGGTTCTTTCGGTAAAGTCACGTAGAATGGAGATGAAATAATAAAAATAATAATAACAGAATAAAATTCTCACGACGTTTCGGCCACAACACAAGTAGCCTTCCTCAGGTGAAGAAACAGGACTGTCTGGAAGACAGCGCTTGAGTGACCCCTGCCAAGCATGGCAGCGTCTTTTAAGCTGTGTGGGAGGAACAGAGCACCTTGACAAAGCAGTTTACATATAAATTAGCATGTAACTGGGGGATGAGCATGATGTTGGTGTGAGGGATTAGCACCACGGAGAGAGACGAGCTTTGTTAAGACGGACGAGTCCATCTATGTTCAGAACGGAGGAGGGGGGAGAGGAGTTTAGATATCAACAGTAAATTAGCATGTAACTGGGGGATTGGCATGATGTTAGTATGAGGGATTAACACCACAGAGAGCGACGAGCTTTGTTCAGACGGACGAGTCCATCTGTGTTCGGAACGGAGGAGGGGGAGGAAGAGGAGGAACCCTCAAGACCTTGGGTTTTCGGATGCCTTTGTCCGAACGATCCGCCTACTCTACACCAAGGCGGAGTGCATGATCAAGATCAACGGCGCCCTCACTGCCCCGGTCAAATTCGAGCGAGGAGTGAGACAGGGATGCCCATTGTCGGGCCAACTTTATGCCCTGGCATTAGAGCCTTTCCTGAATCTCATAAGGCGGAGACTCAGCGGCCTGGTGCTGAGGGAACCAAGCATCAAGTTGGTCCTGACGGCATACGCCGACGACGTCCTTCTCATCCTGCGCTCCCTGGCTGATGTCGCCCTGCTGCATGAGTGCCAGGAGGTCTTTTCGAAAGCCTCGTCATCAAAAATGAACTGGCAAAAGTGCAGCGGCCTGCTGGTTGGAGCGTGGGACATGACTGAGTGTCCCGAGAAGGCAAAAGCCATCAATTGGAGCACAACATCGCTGCACCACCTGGGGGGGTTCCTCGGACCAGAGGAGGAACCACCGCAGAGGAACTGGGTCGAGCTGGAGGAGAAGGTGAAGGAGCGGCTGGCCACCTGGAGTCGCCTGTGCAAGTTCCTCACCTTCAGGACAAAGACGTTGGTGGAGAACCAGCTGGTGACGTCCATACTGTGGCACCGACTCTTCTCCCTGCACCCCCCATGAGCCTTGTCAACGCACTTCAGAAGCAAGTCCTCGACTTCTTCTGGTCAGGTGGAGGACATCGGGTCGCGGCTGGGGTCCTGGCCCTGCCACTGGACGAGGGCGGTCACGGGCTGGTGTGCGTGCGGAGTCAGCTGGCCACCTTCCGACTGCAGGCAGCGCAAAAGTTCCTGCACGCCGCCCCTGCACCGGCCTGGAGCGTCACGGCCTCCTTCCTCCTGAAACAGCTGGGGGGTCTGCAGTGCTCCAAGCAACTATTCTACATGGACCTGCAGGGCCTCCCACTGGGACAGCTGCCACCCTTCTACAGAAGCGTCCTGCAGACATGGAGCTCCCTCGCCGTCAGGAGGCTGAACCAACCGTGATCGGCTGAGGATCTGGTCTTCGAACCGATCCTCAGGAACCCACAGACAAAGCTGCCATCCACCACCACCACCCCTGGCATGGAGAGGCGCCTCGCCAACGCGCGGCTCACCAGGATGGGAGATCTGGTGGAGCCTGAAACACGGGGCCGGTGGATCGGACCAGCAGACGTGGCCACAAAGACAGGGCTGCAGTCGCTCCGGGTGGCTGCCCGGATCCTGGCCGAAGCCAAGGGGGCCTTCTCAGTGGCAGCGGGGAGAACGCCCCCCATCGGCGTTGGGGATGACGAGGCCCCTCTCGATCCCCCTCCACCGGAGCTCTCAGTCGTGCCACTGCATCGCCAATGCCGACAAACGAAGGCGGATCACAACCTGTGCCGGCTAGAAGACCTACCGGAGCTGGCCTTCGCAAATGTAAAGAGGAAGGTTCTCTACTCCTACATGGTCCGGTTCCACCAACAGGACACCCTGAGGAGCCACAAGGACCATGCCTGGAGGAAAGCCCTGCCCTGCGTCTCTCCGGAGAGGCCTCGCTGGAGGTAACTCTACTGCAGACCGACGTACAACCGCATCGGCGACCTCAGCTGGAGCATCGCCCACGGCACCGTCACCACCAACGTCTCCCTGGCGCGCTTCACCGACACGTCCCCGGAGTGCCGGTTCTGCGGTAAAGTGGAGACGGTGGCGCACCAGTATGTGGAGTGCAAGAGCCTGGACTCGCTGTTCAAGGTCCTGAGAAACATCCTCCTAAGGTTCAGCCTCCACTTCTCCCCGACGGTCCTCTTCTTTGGATACCCGAAGGGCAACAGACC